>NW_023462933.1:11657-16362 GCF_013731165.1 Rhagoletis pomonella | reverse complement strand
TTACTCGCTGGCCAGAGGCATATGCATTAAAAGATATTTCGGCTACAACGATTGCAAATACATTTTTTAATGGATATGTTTCACGATTTGGAGTTCCATTTAAAATTACGACTGATCAAGGAAGTCAATTTACATCCAAATTATTTTCAGAGCTAATTAAATTACTAGGTAGTCATCATATTACAACATCTGCATACCATCCGCAAGGCAATGGTATGGTTGAGAGATTTCATAGGCAATTAAAAGCTGTTATTATGGCTAGAGATGGAGCTGGAAGGTGGTATGAAGAACTACCAATAATACTTTTGGGATTACGATCTGTTTATAAAGAAGGTATTTCAGCTACACCAGCTGAAATGGTTTTCGGGCAAAATTTACGTTTGCCTGGTGAACTTCTTGTTCCATCAGCGGATAACTTTTCTTCAACTGAGATTTTAGATTGTTTGCGCAAACATTTTCAAAATGTTAATTCAAATTTAAATCATCAAAGTTCTAGCACTTGTTTTTATATTCCAAAGGATCTTCAAACCTTCAAATTTGTTTTCGTTCGTTCTATAAATAAGTGTTCATTACAACAACCGTACGAAGGACCCTACAAAGTTATCGAAAAACATAAGAAATATTTTAGAGTAGAAATTAATGGTGACGTTAAAACAATTCCAATTAATAGATTAAAACCAGCTGTAATTGAAACAACGCAGCATACTAACACGAACAGTCGTATTAACGATGCAAAATTAAAAAAGAAAGTTAAATTTAAATTATTCGACATCAAAACTCTTGAAGGGGGAGTAATGTAGGATTAAAATATGTTATATATGCATATTCTTATTAAATTTACTTGTTTTGTGAATACCTTTAATTTTAAATTTATTTTATTTAGTTAATAATTTGTAATGGAAATAATGTTGTTCAAAAATTTTCATTATTCAAAAAGCTTTCTAAGAGAACTAGCATAAAATATACAGAGCTCAATTTTAGTTATTTAAAAATTTATTACCAACTATACCTACCACCCAGGAACTGCTAGCAAACATCAGCAGGCTTGAGCTGGACAGGCGTAGCGAAGGCGATTTGCGGCTCTCGGATCTGGACGAGCCCAAGCTATGAGCACACCGCAATTGGCAGTAGCCCAGGTCAACCTGCACCACGCGGTGGCTGCCTTGGCGGTCATTGCGAGCAGGTTTGCCACGGAGGACCTGGGCATTGTACTGATCCAAGAGCCATGGACCTACAGAGGCCAGGTCAGGGGCCTAAATCACAACTGTAATAAGGTAATTTGGGACCCCTCTAGTGAGAGGCCCAGAGCGTGTGTAGTGTTGAAGAAAGATATTGACTATTTCTGCATTACAGAGTTTTTAACACAGGATTTGGTAGCAGTTCAGACGACGCTGTCAATACACGGCAGAAGCATGGAGGTCGTCTTTGCTGAAGCCTATTTCGCGGGGGACAACGTCACCGTTCCACCCCTGGAGGTACAGCAGCTGCTGGAATTCTGTCGGAGGAAAAGGATTCCGATCATCCTAGGCTGCGATGCGAACGCCCACAATGTGGAGTGGGGCAGCACGGACACCAACCGTAGGGGTGAGTGCCTTCTAGAATACATTATTAGTGAAGACCTTTGCATACACAATGTCGGTCATAGTCCAACATTTGTTAGAGAGGAAGTACTTGACGTCACTCTCAGTAACGGATTGGCCAGCCCTTTGATCAGCCAGTGGCGGGTCTCACCAGAGCCCTCCCTGCCTGATCACAGGATTATCCGATTTTTACTGGGAGCGGAGGTCATGACAGCTTGTATAAAGAGGAACCCCAGGAAAACCGACTGGGCCAAGTACAATGAGCTACTCAGGGCTAACCTGGCTAGCTTGAGGGTAAAATATGGAAAGGTCGACTGTATAGAGGTGGAAAATAAAATAATTGAGCTGAATGGCTCCATACTGGATGCCTTTAACTCTAGCTGTCCCGTGTCTAAGCCAAAGGGTATTTCTCAGCCTACTTGGTGGTCACGGGAGCTCTCAGTACTCAGGAAGGAGGTGCGCACTCTTCAATCGAGCCAAGCGCGCGGGGAACTGGGGCGAGTATTCAGCCACCTTAACAACATACAGTAAGGCGATTAGAAAAGCCAAGCGTAGCAGCTTCAGGTCCTTCTGAGACCATTTCATCTACCCTGCTAGATTGCACAAAGCCTTGGCGAAGGACAGTACAGGAACCAGGCTAGCCATTAGGCTACCAGGTGGCACTTATTCAGGTAACGAAAAGGAAAGAGCACTCGCCCTGCTATCTGCCCACTTCCCTGATGCCATTCCACCAACCCGAGATACGGTGTTCCACGCAGTCAGGCCATCCCCGTCAGACTGGAAGCTGGCTAAATGCCTAATAACCCGGAGATCAGTACGATGGGCGTTGGATTCTTTTGAAAGGTACAAAGCCCCCGGGGTGGATAGCATCAGTCCAGTGCTGTTGAAGCAGGGTGAGGAGCTCCTACTTCCACACCTTGTCGACATAATAAGGGACAGTCTAGCGCTGGCCCACATTCCCGAGGTGTGGCAAAGGGCGCGGGTTATCTTTATCCCGAAAATACGTAAGAGAGATTATTCCCTAACTAAGTCATTCAGGCCGATAAGTCTCACCTCCTTTATGCTAAAGCCAATGGTTATCGACAATGAAA
The DNA here is from genome assembly GCF_013731165.1 of Rhagoletis pomonella. Classification (NCBI taxonomy): domain Eukaryota; kingdom Metazoa; phylum Arthropoda; class Insecta; order Diptera; family Tephritidae; genus Rhagoletis; species Rhagoletis pomonella. Next base: position 13,691 of record NW_023462933.1, on the reverse strand, counting down.
TTAGGTCTAACACTCTGAAAGAGGCACCTCTGCATCCAGACCAGCATGCGTACAGAGTGGGCAGGTCCACGGACACTGCTCTGTATGCGCTGACCACAGATATACAGAGTGCCCTGAAGTGTGGAGAAACAGTGCTCTGCGCCTTCCTTGATATGGAGGGGGCTTTCGACAACACATCACATGTGGGAGTCGATCGGGCACTTGAGAAACGCAATGTGCAGCCAACCGTCCGCAAATGGATAGCCAGGCTACTACATACCAGGATTGCTGAAACTGAAGTAGGTGACAGCGTAGTACAACTTAGAAAAACAAAAGGTTGCCCGCAGGGAGGGGTACTATCACCTCTCCTGTGGACTTTAGTGGTGGACGAACTTCTGCAGAGACTCACTGACAATGACATCCGCTGCCAAGGGTACGCGGATGACATAGTGATCATTGCTAGGGGGAAGTTTGCGAGTACCCTCTGCGACATAGTGCAAAGAGGTCTTAATCTGGCAAGGAGGTGGTGTGTTGAGGTGGGACTTAATATTAACCCTTCTAAGACAGCCATTATTCCATTTACCAGGAAAAGAGCCCTAGAGGGTATGAGGAACCTAGCCATGGATGGGGTAGCGGTCAATGTCGTCACAGAGGTTAAGTATCTGGGTGTTATCCTGGTCTCGAAACTTCTGTGGAGGACTCATGTGGAGGCGGTCACTTCCAAGGCTACGAGATCGCTGATGGTGTGCAAACGTCTAGCAGGGAAGACCTGGGGGTGCACCCCAAGGATCCTAAGATGGATGTACACCATGATTGTATGACCAACAGTAACTTATGTAGCGGTGGCTTGGGTATCCAGGACTACTCTGGCAACGGTAAGACAGTCTCTTGCCAAGATTCAACGTCTGGCATGTGTTTGCATCACCGGAGCTATGCGCACATGTCCGACGGCAGCGCTGGAACCACTGCATATTACGATTGAACAGGTGGCAAAACGTACGCTCTTAAACTTTGCAAGAGAGGGTTTTGGAAAAGGTAAAGTGCTATCATCCAGGAACAGGGAAAAGCTAGGCTCCCAGCTGCCATCAGTGCTGTTTCCTAGGGATGATATGCACAGAGTAGTGGTCTTTGAAAGAAACTTCAAAGTCGATCTATACAGAAAGGCGACTTGGAGCACGCCTACCTTGGAGGGACAAGTCCAGGCGAGCACTTTACAGTGGTACACAGACGGCTCCAAAACCCCTGAGGGTATTGGAGCAGGAGCATATGGCCCTAGGCTGAAACTCTCAGTCCCTTTGGGGACTTTCCCAGCATCTTCCAAGCGGAAGTCTATGCAATCAGTCTTTGCGCAGAGATTAACTTACTTATACTAAGCGATAGTCAGGCGGCACTCATAGCCCTCTCATCCTTCGAGGTCAAATCCTCTTTAGTCTTGGAGTGCATCGAGAAGCTTAATGCCCTTGCTGTGCACAACACCATCCGGCTAATATGGGTACCGGGTCATATGGATGTCGAGGGTAACGATCAGCTGGCCAGACTGCCTCGACGCCGGTAGGACCTGAGCCCTTTCCTTGCGGTGGGTCCCAGCACGATAAAACAGGCACTCAGAAAGGAAAACAACAAACTGAGGGAACAGCATTGGCGAAGTATCTCGGGACTTCGTCAAGCCAAGAGCCTATTAGGGGGTATAACCCAAAGAGATACAGGCTACTTATAAACCTCCCCAAGGCGAGGCTAAGAATCATAACAGGTATTTTGACGGGTCATTGTAGGCTCAGAGGCGACTTGTTTAATCTGGGAATCTGGTCAAGCGACTTATGTCGCTTCTGTGACTCAGCCAAAGAGACACCAATGCACCTTCTCCTGGAGTGTGAGGCCGTTTCGCGAAGAAGGGAGAGGTGCCTAGGACACATATGGCCAAGTGAAGATCACATACACTCCCTGCCCCCGGGATCCATTCTGAAATTCTTGGAGTCCCTGGGTCTGGATTCAGTGTTGTGATCTTCACTTGGCCATATGTGTCCTAGGCACCTCTCCCTTCTTCGCGAAACGGCC
>NW_023462933.1:10013-11557 GCF_013731165.1 Rhagoletis pomonella | reverse complement strand
GCTTATTTGCTTTTTTGTATAGTTTCAGGCAGGCTCTTCCTAAACTACGTATTTGTCAATGTTATTGTGGCTTGTTAACATTTTATTTTATTTTTATTTTTTTAATTATATTTTTTTAATATTTTTTATTGAGCTTTGTACCACGATTGTTTATTAGGAAAAATTGAAAAAGCATCAAAGTCTAAGCGGTAGAAGTTATAGCACTATTTCGGAGGTCACCACATCTCCTCGTCAGACTTCTTTTTTCTAGACTTCAGCAGGGATCGAACCTGTGTATTCGATTTTCAAAGTCAGAAGCGTTAACCACTGAGTTATGTACATCCTGTTGTTATCAATTCTATATATCCATTTGCTTATTTGCTTTTTTGTATAGTTTCAGGCAGGCTCTTCCTAAACTATGTATTTGTCAATGTTATTGTGGCTCGTTAACATTTTATTTTTATTTTATTTTTTTAATTATTATTTTTTAATATTTTTTATTGAGCTTTGTACCACGATTGTTTATTAGGAAAAATTGAAAAAGCATCAAAGTCTAAGCGGTAGAAGTTATAGCACTATTTCGGAGGTCACCACATCTCCTCGTCAGACTTCTTTTTGCTAGTAAATGTGTCAAACTATCGATAGTCGCACCATCGATAGTTTTGATAGTTTTCAGAAAAACTATCAATATTCACGATAGTCTCGAAAAAACAAAACTATCGATAGCACTATCGATAGCGGTATCGATAGCTCTAAATCAGTTAGGTTGCTTTGCTTTTACAGGATCATAGTGAAATAAATATTATCCTATAAAAGTTATAATCATTCAAAATTAAGTAACTGCTTAGCCAAAATACTTCTCTTTTTAGAAAGTTCAAAAACAAACACAAGTTGTACAAACAAAACAGGATTTACGATTAACATATGTATGTATAATTTCAAAAAAATTGGGAGAGATGATCGATAATCCTACTAAACTATCGATATGATATGAGTATTGATAGTCTAAACAAATTTAAACTATCGATACTATCGATAGTGCTATCGATAGTTTGACAACTATTTTCTAGACTTCAGCAGCGATCGAACCTGCGTATTCGATGTTCAAAGTCAGAAGCGTTAACCACTGAGCTATGTACATCCCGTAAACTCTTGTTGCTACATCATTTTCCTTATTCAACCAACTACTATCAAGTGCTGCTGATTTGCCGCTATTTAAACTCGACAGCTTGGTTGTTGTTGTCAATTCTATACATCCACTTGTTTATTTGCTTTTTTGTATAGTTTCAGGCAGGCTCTTTTCTAAACTATGTATTTGTCAATCTTATTGTGGCTTGTTAACATTTTATTTTTTAATATTTTTTAATGAGCTTTGCACCACGACTGTTTATTAGGAAAAATTGAAAAAGCAACAAAGTCTAAGCGGTAGAAGTTATAGTACTATTTCCGAGATCACCACATCTCCTCATCAGACTTCTTTTTTCTAGACTATCAAGTGCTGCTGATTTGCCGCTATTTAAACTCGACAGCCTGGTTGTTGTTGTCAGTTCTATACATCCATTTGC
>NW_023462933.1:0-9913 GCF_013731165.1 Rhagoletis pomonella | reverse complement strand
TCAGCCAGTGGCGGGTCTCACCAGAGCCCTCCCTGTCTGATCACAGGGCTGGCCAATCCGTTACTGAGAGTGACGTCAAGTACTTCCTCTCTAACCCTAGTAACAAATGTTGGACTATGACCGACATTGTGTATGAACAGGTCTTCACTAATAATGTATTCTAGAAGGCACTCACCCCTACGGTTGGTGTCCGTGCAATGTTTTTTTCCAAGGAATTTTGATCATATCTCGAGCAAATTTTTGAAATTCATACCTTTACTTAATTTTGAATAAAAGCGAAACGCATACATTGATTTTCATGATGTATGTCTCATTTTGTTCATAGGTTATGTGACTTTACCTGACACTTTTTTCCGTTTTGGATTTTTATTAATTAAAAAAAATAATTTTAATTTTTAGGCAAAAATATTTTTTTTTTCTTCATACATTTATTTTTACCGGCAAAACGGTTGAGTGTATAGGAAAACGTTATATAAACAGAATAAAGGAATTGTAATTTTTAATTTTTTTAAATTTGTTTGAGCAAAATCGGACCAGTGGTTCTTGAGTTATGTCAAAAAAAAGACCACCAAAGGTGACAATTTCCCCTATATGATAGTTACTAACTTCAAATCGATATATCTCGATTCCTAGACGTGACCCAGCGAAACGCCGGGCTACGTATAACTTGTTTTTGACAGATATAACGTTTCCCATCCCGATTTTGACTGTCGCATAGTGTAATTTGTGTATGTCCTGAAGGATTGCAATTGTAGAACATTTTTTAATAGGTGAGACAGGGCGTATAGAATAGAATAGAATAATAGTAGGGTAAGCACTGCGACCAATAGGTCTATTGTGCCCCGAGCTAATCACAACACTGAATCCAGACCCAGGGACTCCAAGAATTTCAGAATGGATCCCGGGGGCAGGGAGTGTATGTGATCTTCACTTGGCCATATGTGTCCTAGGCACCTCTCCCTTCTTCGCGAAACGGCCTCACATTCCAGGAGAAGGTGCATTGGTGTCTCTTTGGCGGAGTCACAGAAGCGACATAAGTCGCTTGACCAGATTCCCAGATTAAACAAGTGGCCTCTGAGCCTACAATGACCCGTCAAAATACCTGTTATGATTCTTAGCCTCGCCTTGGGGAGGTTTATAAGTAGCCTGTATCTCTTTGGGTTATACCCCCCTAATAGGCTCTTGGCTTGACGAAGTCCCGAGATACTTCGCCAATGCTGTTCCCTCAGTTTGTTGTTTTCCTTTCTGTGTGCCTCTTTTATCGTGCTGGGACCTACCGCAAGGAAGGGCTTAGGTCCTACCGGCGTCGAGGCAGCCGCCAGCCTGGCCAGCTGATCGGCTACTTCGTTACCCTCGACACCCATATGACCCGGTACCCATATTAGCGGGATGGTGTTGTGCACAGCAAGGGCATTAAGCTTCTCGATGCACTCCAAGACTAAAGAGGATTTGACCTCGAAGGATGAGAGAGCTATGAGTGCCGCCTGACTATCGCTTAGTATAAGTATCCTCTCCCATCGATAATTCCTGCGAAGGTTAATCTCTGCGCAAAGACTGATTGCATAGACTTCCGCTTGGAAGATGCAGGGGAAAGTCCCCAAAGGGACTGAGAGTTTCAGCCTAGGGCCATATACTCCTGCTCCAATACCCTCAGGGGTTTTGGAGCCGTCTGTGTACCACTGTAAAGTGCTCGCCTGGACGTGTCCCTCCAAGATAGGCGTGCTCCAAGTCGCCTTTCTGTATAGATCGACTTTGAAGTTTCTTTCAAAGACCACTACTCTGTGCATATCATCCCTAGGAAACAGCACTAATGGCAACTGGGAGCCTAGCTTTTCCCTGTTCCTGGATGATAGCACTTTACGTACGTTTCGCCACCTGTTCAATCGTAATATGCAGTGGCTCCAGCGCTGCCGTCGGACATGTGCGCATAGCTCCGGTGATGCAAACACAGGCCAGACGTTGAATCTTGGCAAGAGACTGTCTTGCCGTTGCCAGAGTAGTCCTGGATACCCAAGCCACCGCTCCATAAGTTACTGTTGGTCGTACAATCATGGTGTACATCCATCTTAGGATCCTTGGGGTGCACCCCCAGGTCTTCCCTGCTAGACGTTTGCACACCATCAGCGATCTCGTAGCCTTGGAAGTGACCGCCTCCACATGAGTCCTCCACAGAACTTTCGAGTCCAGGATAACACCCAGATACTTAACCTCTGTGACGACATTGACCGCGACCCCATCCATGGCTACGTTCCTCCTCCCCTCTAGGGCTCTTTTCCTGGTAAATGGAATAATGGCTGTCTTAGAAGGGTTAATATTAAGTCCCACCTCAACCACCCTCACCACCTCCTTGCCAGATTAAGACCTCTTTGCACTATGTCGCAGAGGGTACTCGCGAACTTCCCCCTAGCAATGATCACTATGTCATCCGCGTACCCTTGGCAGCGGATGCCATTGTCAGTGAGTGTCTGCAGGAGTTCGTCCACCACTAAACTCCACAGGAGAGGTGATAGTACCCCTCCCTGCGGGCAACCTTTTGTTGTTCTAAGTTGTACTACGCTGTCACCTACTTCAGTTTCAGCAATCCTGGTATGTAGTAGCCTGGCTATCCATTTGCGTATGGTTGGCTGCACATTGCGTTTCTCAAGTGCCCTATCTCCACACTTCAGGGCACTCTGTATATCTGTGGTCAGCGCATACAGAGCAGTGTCCGGGGATCTGCCCACTCTGTACGCATGCTGGTCTGGATGCAGAGGTGCCTCTTTCAGAGTGTTAGACCTAATTTCATTGTCGATAACCTTCTCCATTGCCTTTAACATAAAGGAGGTGCGACTTATCGGCCTGAATGACTTAGTTAGGGAATAATCCCTCTTACCTATTTTCGGGATAAAGATAACCCGCGCCCTTTGCCACACCTCGGGAATGTGGGCCAGCGCTAGACTGTAGCTCATTATGTCGACAAGGTGTGGAAGTAGGAGCTCCTCACCCTGCTTCAACAGCACTGGACTGATGCTATCCACCCCGGGGGCTTTGTACCTTTCAAAAGAATCCAACGCCCATCGTACTGATCTCCGGGTTATTAGGCATTTAGCCAGCTTCCAGTCTGATGGGGATGGCCTGACTGCGTGGAACACCGCATCTCGGGTTGGTGGAATGGCATCAGGGAAGTGGGCAGATAGCAGGGCGAGTGTTCTTTCCTTTTCGTTACCTGAATAAGTGCCGCCTGGTAGCCTAATGGCTAGCCTGGTTCCTGTACTCTCCTTCGCCAAGGCTTTGTGCAATCTAGCAGCCGCAGGGGTAGATGAAATGGTCTCACAGAAGGACCTGAAGCTGCTACGCTTGGCTTTTCTAATCGCCTTACTGTATGTTGTTAAGGTGGCTGAATACTCGTCCCAGTTCCCCGGGCGCTTGGCTCGATTGAAGAGTCTGCGCACCTCCTTCCTGAGTACTGAGAGCTCCCGTGACCACCAAGTAGGCTGAGACCTCCCCTTTGGCTTAGACACGGGACAGCTAGAGTTAAAGGCATCCAGTATGGAGCCATTCAGCTCATTTATTTTGTTTTCCACCTCTATACAGTCGACCTTTCCATATTTTACCCTCAGGCTAGGCAGGTTAGTCCTGAGTAGCTCATTGTACTTGGCCCAGTCGGTTTTCCTGGGGTTCCTCTTTATACAAGCTGTCATGACCTCCGCTCCCAGTAAAAATCGGATAATCCTGTGATCAGACAGGGAGGGATCTGGTGAGACCCGCCACTGGCTGATCAAAGGGCTGGCCAATCCGTTACTGAGAGTGACGTCAAGTACTTCCTCTCTAACCCTAGTAACAAATGTTGGACTATGACCGACATTGTGTATGCACAGGTCTTCACTAATAATGTATTCTAGAAGGCACTCACCCCTACGGTTGGTGTCCATGCTGTCCCACTCCACATTGTGGGCGTTCGCATCGCAGCCTAGGATGATCGGAATCCTTTTCCTCCGACAGAATTCCACCAGCTGCTGTACCTCCAGGCGTGGAACGGTGACGTTGTTCCCCGCGAAATAGGCTGCAGCAAAGACGACCTCCGTGCTTCTGCCGTGTATTGACAGCGTCGTCTGAACTGCTACCAAATCCTGTGTTAAAAACTCTGTAATGCAGAAATAGTCAATATCTTTCTTCAACACTACACACGCTCTGGGCCTCTCACTAGAGGGGTCGCAAATTACCTTATTACAGTTGTGATTTAGGCCCCTGACCTGGCCTCTGCAGGTCCACGGCTCTTGGATCAGTACAATGCCCAGGTCCTCCGTGGCAAACCTGCTCGCAATGACCGCCGAGGCAGCCACCGCGTGGTGCAGGTTGACCTGGGCTACTGTCAATTGCGGTGTGATCATAGCTTGGGCTCGTCCAGATCCGAGAGCCGCAAATCGCCTTCGCTACGCCTGTCGAGCTCAAGCCTGCTGATGTCTGCTAGCAGTTCCTGGGTGGTAGGCACATACGCGGCCTGGCTGGTGGAGTCGCCTGACCCGGAGGCGCTAGCAGGAACTGGTGCCTTAATCAGGGCTGGTGCCTTGGTCTGGTTCGGTGCCAGGTTAGCCGGTAAGACCTCGGTCGACTCAGTCGCTTGGGCAGCGGCGGAGTCAGCAGCCGCGTCGACTTGCATGTCTTGCGACTTTGACTCCTTGCTGCCTGTCTTCTTATGTCGCCAAGGTCTTACCGTGACAAAGCTAAACCTGTAGTTCACGTTGAAGCCAGCCTTCTTGATGCTGACGTAGGACTCCTCGTCAATGCCCAGATTGAGCCTGAGCCCGTTGTCCTCGGAGCTGCAGGAGATCACCTTCCACGCGGAGGTATGGATGCCCTCATTCTGGGCCTGGAGTAACGTCAGCGCGTACTCGGCTGATTTATCAGCGCTCCTCGGGAGGAAGACCGTGATGTTGTGCACTGGCGGGATGTCATCACCCCTTTTGGTGCACAACGCGGGCCCATTCCAACCGCCTGAGCAGGGTGCTTTCTGGGTTAGCCAGGTTGCTGTTCGCTCCTCTTTGCAATCAACCAGGAGCATACCCGAGCGGAAGTATACCCCACAGAACGCCAGCGGATGCGACCACCCTTTAAAGACCTCCTCCATGATGGCATCCTGGAGCTTCGTTAGGTCCTCCGAGCTCAGGGCAGCAGCAGGGTAGTCACAAGGCAGCTCTGCTACGCGGATACCCTTAAGGGCCTCCGAGTAGCTGGGCTGCTGAGTGGCTGCCTCCCGCGCCTGTCCCTGGCCGGCAGTTCCGCCCTGGCTCCTGGGCCATGATCCCAGAGGGGGTGCTTGCCCTCGCTGACGCTTACTGGAAGGCAACTCCGGTGGCGTAATCTGGTTGCTGCTGCGCTTTGGTGCTGTTGCTTCTCCTGTATTGGTACCTGTTTGTTCCCCGCTTCTCCGCCAAACGGCGGGCGCGGGTCTGTGTTGCTGCTGTTTCCCCACTTCTCTGCTTTTCAGCAGGCGCGGGTCTATGCTGGTTCTGCCGTTCCCCGCTTCTCCGCTATTCAGCGGGCGCGGGTCTATGCTTGTACTTCTGCGTCCCGCTGCTCTGCTTTTCAGCAGGCGCGGGTTTATGTACCTCTTTGAGTGCGTCGCTCTTCCGCCCACTGGCGGGTGCGGCCTTGTCGCCTTTGCGCTTGCGATCCTCGCGCTCACGCTCCTCTTTCTCAACCTCCACCCGAACTCCTGCCATGACCCGAGCTTGCTCTGCGGTCTTCCCCTGCTTCAGGTAGCGAAGGTACCACTTGACACCAAAACCGCCTGAGTGCCTGATGTGACCGTGTCTACTGCTGCTGTTGTTGAAGCTACCGCAGTATTTGTTGCTGTTGTTGTACTGTGCTTTTGTTGTTGTTGTTTGTTCATTTTTTGTTGTTGTTTTTTAATCATCTTTTTCGTACGACCGCCTGCTCGTCGAGGCGAGCTCAGCAGTCAAAAATATATTAGGGGATCTCAACAGGTCCGCCGCGCCAGCGCTCCTTGTCGCGGTAAGGCCACCGTTGCTCCCCGATGCGGCCCGGTGTAGAAGAGGCGCCGTTAAAATACAGCCGGTTTATACCCTCCTGGCTGCAAACCGTCCAATAGGCACGGTGTCGCTTAACACCCTGGATTAGGAGGTGGCAGTTCTTGGTCGCTGTTCGCCAGCAGCCCTAAAGCTTAGTATCCAGCTCTTAAGAAAACGGTCAAGAAAAAATTGCCATTATTTCGCGTGTGTCCAAGGAATTTTGACATTTTTTATACCTCACAGCCTGTTGCCTCACTCTTTCCTCAAGAAATAATGGAACGGGCATATATTTCTGTTGCAAACCTGGGTTGCCTTGTGCTCTTTTTTCACAAAAAACTTTAGAAAACCGTAGTAGAAAGCGTACTAAATTTCTGAAGAACTGCGTACTGCCTTAAGGAAATTTGACTCAAGAAAATTTCTTAGCCATTTCTTGTACGTCATTTTATATGGAGTTTTTGCTTTTCTTAAGAGCTGGATACTAAGCTTAAACCTGAAAAGAGAGCAGCGCAGAAGCTGCAAGAGCGGCTGCGTTGCCCCAGACCAGGGAAGGACTGAATGTTGATTCAGCTAAGCCCCCGCACCAACGAAAGGTGCCTGCCCTAGCGAGGGGGTCTGATGAACATTAAATTATTAAATTCAACTTGTATTAAAAATTTTTTTCCTCATTTAAAAAAAATACCTTTCATAATGTTAAATAATCAAAAAAAAAATAATAAGTAAATATATACAAATATTTATTACATATACAAGTTTATAAAGTTCACTGTGTACATAAATATATTAGGAAGAGGCCCAGAATCTATATATACGCGAGAATAGTAGTGCATCTTCAGCCGCAATTACCACTTGTGAGGAGCAAATTGTGAATTGCGAAGGTAATAGTGCATTTTGTCTTTATTTATCCTTTGTAAGTAATTTTTATCATTAAACATACATATGTATGTACATACTTATTACGTAGAAACGACAAGAAAGCGGATGATTGCCACTGTAGTTTCGATGTTAATGGAGTCGTCCTCATCGGAAAGCGAAGATGAGGAAGAACGTATGATCGTAGAAGAACTAAGATCAGATGATATTGGATTGTTTCTACAAGAAAAAAATCCACGAAATTGTGTGTTGAATTATATAGAGTTGACAGTGCCGAGTTACACGGAAAAATAGTTTCGAATGCATTTCCGCATTTCCAGAAACTTATTTGAAAGCCTTAGCCAAAGATTTTCTGTTTCGGACTTTTACAACAATTTAAGGGCTGACAAAAGGCTTTCAGAAAAAACTCATTTGCTCGTGTTTTTATGGTTTGCTGGACATGAAGCCTGCAGCTATAGAGACTTAGGGGATCGTTTTAATCTATGCCTGTCATCAGTATGTAAAATAATTGCCAGAGTTACTATGTTCATTAGCTCATTGAGTTCAGATGTTATAAAATGGCCTACTCAACAGCAAAAACTAGAATCAAGCGAATTTTTCAACCGTAAATGCTACTTTTCTAAGGCAATAGGTAATCCATGCAAGAGGTCCTTGGCTTCCTATTCATAGTTATTGTTATATAACCTATCATATGATTATAGGTTGCACTGATGGAACCACATCCAAATTGACCCACCAAAGAGATCAAAAGACGATTACATAAATAGGAAGGGAATTACGTCTATCTGTCTGCAAGCGATATGTAATGAAAAGAAGAAGTTTATAAACATTTTCGTGGGATATCCTGGTTCTAGTCACGACAGTTGGGTTTTACAAAACTCCACTATTTATGATAAGTTGCCGTCGTATTGTGGAGGTAAGTAAAATTAATCAAAACATGAAAAAATCTTATTTGAATAAGAACAGCATTTTTATTTTAGATTAATACCTTTTGGGTGATTCTGCATATCCCTGCAAGAAATATTTAGTAACGCCCTACAGAGATAATGGGCATTTAACAAATGCCCAAAAATACTTTAATTTAAATCTGAGCTCTGGACGTATCGCTATAGAACACTCGCTTGGCATGTTGAAACAAAGATTCCGTCAGTTATATTACTGTAAGCTCAGAGGAATGGAAAAACCTTGCCACTTCATTCGAGCCTGTTGCGTTTTGCACAATATAGCTAACGAAGATGATTTGGATTTTATTTGCGACACATCTCCAGATGTTACTGATGACTTCACCGCTCATGGCGACATTTCAAGGGGGAATCATGTGCGAGATCCTATATGCCAAGAGATAGAACTTCGTCGTAATACATAGAACCGCAGTTGTTTGTTTGTGTGATTAATTTTATGGCATTTTGTTAAAACCACACATTTCATTGAAAACATACTACTAAGTTTAAGCAATTCATGTATTTCAAAAATATACCGCAGCATGCAAGGCTCTGTTTGATTGAAAAAAATTAACAAAAAGTGTGATTATGAAATCCAAATAAAAATTTAATAATAAAACAACATTTGTACTTCATTTCCAGATTAAAATGGCTTAATTTTCGTAGAGGTGTCTGAAATTAAAAAAAAGGTGTTAGTGAACATAACATAATTTTAAAGCATATTTTTAACACATACTGCAAAACTAGTCATTTCTTTAATATTTCCACCATTGACTTTAGTAAATCTAGTTTCTCCCTCTCCATCCTAGCTTTCTCTTCTGCTCTTTCTGCCTTACTTTTCATGTTTTCTTCAAGCAACTTTCTTAACTTTTCATCCGACTTTTTTTTTCTTCTAAATACTTTTGAAGTGCTGACTTCCTTCTTTTAGATGTTGATGGCCCAATGCCGGGGACGTCTATATAAAGAAAAATACATTTTTGAATAAAAAAGGTAGGAACGTATGTGTAAACATGTTATACTGTTTTTGTATCCGAGCGTACTTGTGCACAAGAGTAATAATACTTTGTTCACATAAATATTATGCATATTTGGAATACCTGTGGCGGGTGGAGTTGCGGGAGAATTAGGTTTCCTTTTTTTCGAAGTGGATGGGGTGAAATCCATATCATCTGCTGAAAATTATGAAAAATCATACACGGAATACGTTCGATATAAATCAATAACACTGTACGTCAAAATCAACATTTTTTCTGGGTATTGGACCAAACCAATTTTTTTTAAGAGATTGAGTCTTAGGTTAAAAAGCAATTTCTCCGTTTTTCGAAGTTAGCCAAAAAAAGTTAAACAAAAAAATTACTAACCAATTTTTAAAAGGTTGGTATCGTTATAATTATTTGTTCTATTTAAATATGGTATTCAATGTATTACTAATTAGTAATTTTTTGGTATGCATATCAGAATAATTAAATATAATTTTTTACCAAAGGTCCTATTTCGAACTTCGAAGGCCATTATCTCGATTTCGGAGGCTAACTTCGAAAAACTGAGAAATTACTTTTTTACCTATGACTAAATCTCTTAAAAAAATTGGTTTGGTCCAATACCCACCCGAGTGCTGTACAGAGTAATAGTTACCCGACGCAGCTGGTGACTGTTCGAGATATTTTTCGGGATCGCTGACATCAGGAAATTTTTGAGTTTCACTGTCCAACACCGCCTCAGGAAAAATTTATTTTCTTTCCCTTAAAAGCTCGTCCAGTTCACTTTTTAAATAGAAAGATGGAAGAAAATCATTAACTATTTCACATCATAATCAACATTTTATTAAAATATTTACTGCTCAAAAGGACAGATCTGTCTTGCCCTTCCAGATTTTGAGTTATTTAATTTCGTTTGCTTATATTGCCTCTCCAGGGTATAAAATTTTATTTCCACTTGTTGCGCGGTATACATGTACCCCTGCTCGCAAAGGTCATTGCTTATGGTGACCCACATATGCTTTTTGCTTTTCAAACTCGCTTTTTTGCCAACCATACCTCGCAACTCTTTCACTCTGTTTAAAAGGAGTTTTGTGGGCGCTTCTAACCACGT
>NW_023462932.1:9331-16364 GCF_013731165.1 Rhagoletis pomonella | reverse complement strand
CGAAATGTGCACTATTAGTGATTTTAACCTTTCGTAAAAGGAAAAATCTGAAAATGATTTTATCCCCACCAATCAAAATGAATTAAGCCCCACCAAACGTGGGGGTTCTTACATGACAGAATCCCCACTAAAAAAAAATGAATTAATCCCCACGAAAATGACTTTAGCCCCACTTTCCGCCATTTTTAATTTCGTTGTAAAATTGGTGGGGCTTAAGTCATTTTGCCCGGTGGGGGTTAATTCAGTGGGGGCTAATTCATACACCCGGACTGAGTACTTAATGTTAAAGTAAAACGATGTTAACTTGAATAAATTTTTAGCTATTTATTTATTTCATTTGACCCGCAACCTCGTTATCCGCCACTATTCGATAAAGTCTGTATCTTATTTTATTTGCCACTCCTCTTAGACTTTAAACAACACAATTTTAGTTGCTGGAAATTGCAGGTTTCGATGAAATTTTCTTTTTTCAGGCCTACTAGGAATATTATTTTCTTCGGGTAATTCATTTGCATTTTATCTCGACGGAGAAAAATTTTTATATTGTCGCTTTGAATAGAGAAAGCCTGATTCATTACCTTTCCAATGGTATCCAATTTTTGTAAATAGAGCAAGAAATATTGAACTTATAACGGAGTTTTGTATTTTGAGCAGACTCTCCATCATTTTGCCTACTGTGTCTAGCATGCAGAGTGGCCGGAAGGATAAAGGAGAGTTTGGGTCCCCTTTGCCCTTGGGTATAAGCACCAGTCTCGCCTCCTTCCATTGACTTGGGAAGACCCGGGCCCTAAGGCAGCTGTTGTACATGTTAAGCAGGAGATCAGGGCTCGTTTTCGCTGCTGATTGCCTCCGCTGGTATGCCATCTGGGCCTGGAGCCTTGCCGGCTTTCATGCTTCGCAGGGCTAGCTTCAGCTCGTCTGTCGAAAACAGTGGTGCCTCGACTTGCTCCTCCACGAACACTGTATCTGCTCTTAGAGGGTGTGTGGGAAACAGCGCATCCACTATATTCTTTACTCGGGCCTCTTCCATCGCTTGCGATGATTTGTGGAACTTTTTCAACACTATTTTGTATCCCTGGCCCCAGGGATCGCGATCCACTTCTTCACATAGCGCTTTCCAGTAGTTCCATTTACTCTTCTGTATCTCGGCCCCAAGTGCTTTCTTAGCGCTTTTGTAGGCTGCTGCTCTGATCAGCGCCTCAGGTCTACCACGAGCGCGCGTTGCGAGTCTCCGCATTCTATGGCAGGCCCTTCGCAGCTCTGCAATTCGGTCATTCCACCAGTATACCTGCTTTTTACCTGACCATGCTCTCCTCTGTGGCATTGAGGTTTTGTATGCCCGGTGAATGCAGCGCATGGTTTCTTCGACCAGCTTAGTACAAGAGTCCCTGTTGTGGATCTTTCCCGTTGTGGGTGAAATATCTTGGGGATCTGCTAGGATCGACCCGGCCTTTGCATGCCGCCTTTTTGTGGCCATACCCCAGACGGCGGAAACACCTTTGGACATCCGCGCGCTCCCGTACGCGGCAGATAATCCAGCCTACTCGCAGCTTCCCCTTTTCAATAAGAATCCGGCCTGGCAGTTCGTCGATTTTCACCACGGCCATTATTTGTTCTCGCGAGTTTACAGCGAGGAGAGAGACGCGAATTTGGTTGTCTCCTAATTCCCCGCGTAAAGCGTTCTCCACTTTTGGGGCCGTGGTTAGGCAGTCCAAGCCCAGAACTTCTAAACGTAAACGTCTAGTGAGAATACGGGCGTCTCCAAGCTGGCCAAATGCACACATTTTACTTAAATGCTGAGTGGTCGCCACAGCGCTCCATTTCGACAAGCACGCCGCTTTCGCGGGTTTTCCGAACAGATCGAATTACGGTCTCCGTCTTCTCGGGTTGTAGCTTACCACGTATCGTTCCCAGCACCTCTGCATAGGTTTTACCTTCAGCTGGCTTAATGATTAATTTGGCGAGACTCTTCTTTTTTCTCACCCTCTTCTTTTTTTTTGCGGCTGGTCGCCCTTATTGACCAAGGGTTCACCTGGCCGCTGGCCCTGGCTTCGGCTGTCTGCTTTTCCCACCGTTTTCCATTGATTATCTGGTACGGTTTTCTGTGCATTATTATCTTTATTACCATTATTATTAATACCATTATTAATAATAATCTTATTACTACTATTATTATTATAGTCAGTATTCTTTTCCTGGGATGCTTTTTGGGAGGCGGCATCTCTGTTCGTCCGGACACAGGAGATTCATCAAGCATTTCTGATCTTTTAAATTAGGCCCTCGTCTCCTGCCGCTCTTGGTCTGGGACTGCATATTGGTTATTCGCAGCTAACCTACCGGAGTAGGCCGTTCACGATCCGCCCTGTGGGACCCCGGTAAGGTCCTGAGCTTAGCCCTTACCATTATTATTATTATTATTATTATTATTATTATTATTATTATTATTATTATTATTATTACTATTATTATTATTATTATTATTATTATTATTATCATTTTGAGCGCCTAGCCATCATTAAAGGCTTTTCCTTTAACATCTAGCAAGTAATTATTTAGTAAATTATTGTAAGTTTCAGACAATGATGTTCTTTATCACAAGACGGTGGTTTTTAGAAAAATGCCAAATTCTCCTGACTATCCACTTTGCTCGGACCAGAAACCCAATCCGTTATTATTTTCTATGAACTGCAGGCACTCTTCAACATGAATCTTCAATGAATCTTATATATGAATGTTTATATCAACTCTTTCGGCGTATTTCACTTTTGCTTCATTATTTTAAGATTGCAAAAACAGAAAACGTGTCCAATAAATAAAAAACATGCGATTAGTATTGCCATAATGCAACCCTGCTGCGAGGTTGCAAAATGTAGACGCGTAAAAAACATACCTTTGAGTGTGACAAAATGTAGACGGTGTCGTTTTCCAATTTTGTATGGGAAACAACAACACCACAGATTTTACGGTTAAAAAACGGCTTAAAATGTAGACGTCTACATTTTGAGACACTATTTGGAACGAACTGTGAACACCCCAAATATCTTTCATTTGATATCCATATTACGATGTTTTAGACAAATTATTAGTATATACATTGGCGCTTACACATATGTTAGTGTTTGGCCGAGCTTCTCCGAACGGCGTTTGTGTTTTTATGAGAAGCTATTTTTCATGGCAGAAACACACTCGGAGGTTTGCCACTGCCTGCCGAGGGCCGACCGCTGTTAAGGAAAACCCTTTTTTCTAAATGTTTGCTATGTTTGACCAGGGCTTGAACCCGGGCGCTGCGGAGTGGAAGCACGCACTGCTTACCACTACACCACAGCGGCCGCCAAATATAATAATCGAAAATAAGTGGTAACCTTACACTATTATCCTAAAGCTTGATATACAGTTCAATGTGAGCGTGAGCGTGAACTTTTACAAAGGCAAAGAATTCCATTTGTATTCTTATGGACGCTCACACACATCTGTCAAAACTTGTCGTTCACAAGCGAATGCTTTGCGTACGCACACAGTTGAGTGTGAGCTCGAAAATATGGCATATTATGCATTTTAAATTAGTTTTTTATTCTATAATCCTGAAAAATATTATAATTCTGTATCTTTTGGTGTATCACCTATTGAAAAAGTTAAGTAATAACGAAGATATTGGTCAAAATAAAAAGCTCACGCTAATTTCGAGCAGGTGGCAACCTTATACAAGTATATTCCGAGATAGTGCCTATTCAGATAACCTTAGAATGCAAAACAATATCTGTGTACAAAATTTCATCAAAATCGTTAGAACCGTTTCCGAGAACTCTATGGATAAATATATTGTGGTGAATACTGCGGCAATGCGAAGCGAACAACGAGAAACTGGCAGAATGTACGAGGAATGAAGTAGAAAGTTCCACAAAGAGAAACGTCAAGTTGGATGAACACTGCGAACAGCGAGAGAAAGAGAATGAGCGGTGAAATTCAGAACATTCTAGAGTTGCCATGAGTGCGAGCGCAGGTATATAAGGACGCCAGCAGACACCGAAGTGAGTTAGTTGACTTATAACAAGCAAGCGACAAGTAAAGTGAGTTGCGAATAAGCAAGCTATAAGTAATTGTGTTAACAAGTTTTGTAAAGCGTTGTAACGAGTATTGTAAAGTGTTTTTACTGTATTAGCGAGTACTGTAAATTGTTTGTTGTACAATAAAATTAATTGTACTGCAGTTTGGTCATCGTGAGCATTTATTTAACAATCCAGCGATACGAGCCGTAAGATATTTGGGGAATCCCTCAAGGTTTCGAGGATAATCGTAACAATTGGTGTCAGAAGTGGGATTGCTAAATAAATCCCAGAGGAGAAACTTCCGAAAATGGCAAAAATTCAGGATCTAAAGACTGAGGAACTCAAGCAGGAGTTGGAGAAGCGAAATTTAGCAATCTCCGGAAGAAAAGTGGAGTTACTATCGCGGCTGCGAGAGGCTATGAAATCAGAAGGCATCGACGTGGACAAATACGACTTCCAGGGTAAACCCGACGATACATCCGCAAAGGACGAACAGAAGGATGAGGCTGCATGTTCGCCGAAGTATGTGCATCAGACATCCGGGAAGGTTGAAGAACCGAAAAAGGCTCCTTGGTCATCGGCAGCTATGGACATGAACACGTTATTGACTGCCATGTCACAGATGATGCAAGCACAGGATACACGCATGTCACAGATGTCATCACAGATTTCATCCCAGCTGCAAGTGCAGGAAACACGCATGTTATCTCAGCTGGTAGCACAGAAAACGTACATGTCATCACAGCTAGATGAAAAGATTACTCGGCTACAAGACAATTTATTCAAAGATAACGCGGAACTCAGAGAGAGACAGGATAAAGTCGAGGAACGACAAGATAAAATCGAAGCGCTTATTAAGGAAAAACAGGACAAAGCTAAGGTGGATGAGCTTGAAGATGGTCTCCGGGGCTTGCAATTGAATCGTCCAGCTAATTCGATGAACGCTCCCAAGGTAAATCCTCCATCCTTTATGGCACTATTCCTTGCCGTAAGATATTTGGGAAATCCCTCAAGGTTTCGAGGATAATCGTAACAATATATACAAGAATTGCTTGTTTAATTTAATAAGATTTAAGGACTTATATTATAAAAGTCCTTTAATAATTATCAAAGAGATGAATATTTTTAAGTCTTCAAGGACGTTTATTTTAAGACTTATATTATAAAAGTTTTTTCAAAATAATTATCATTGAGATAAATACTTTTAAGTCTTCAAAGACTTTTATTTTAAAACTTATGTTATATATACCCTAAGTAGGGCTTCACCCGCTACCCGGGTACCCGCGTAGCTCATTACCCGGGTGAAATCATTAGCCCTAGTAGATACCTAAAAACGAAACATTTTAGAGCTAAATTTTGTTGAAGCATAAAAATGGGGAATTTCAAAAGTTTTAATTCAAATTAAAAGAAGACTCCCTCAAAGTTACAGCAGACGATTTCATATGGAACGACCCATAGTGCATTTAAAGTTATTTTAACCTACAGGGTATTTATCCAACAAAGAAAATTAGTGAACAATATTAACGTTGTATTTATAACAGTTTCTAATCTTTTATTGATAAAGAGGCTTGTATTAAAATCAATTTTAAATTCTAGAGATAAGCCTTAACAAAAGTAATGTCAATAGCCTTACGTGCGAAAATAGAACATATGTATATATTCAAGAATGATAGAACACATTCTCACATTGTGATATAGTACATATAGTATTTAGTATTATACAATTATGTATTTATAACGCCACTAACTCTTCGGTACCAAGCTTTTTCAGTGTTGTGATGCTTATTTTTATGTGGAAGCATTAAAAGTTGCGTTTTCCCTGCAGTCACCTGGTGGCCCGCTACCAAATATTGGCTCGCCATCACCACTACCACCAATTATTTTAATAATATCGCTTAACGTATATTGACCAATATGAATGTTGACGCTCTAAAAGAAAAAAGTTATGTGAATATTCAATTTTAATCCCTTATTTTAGAATTATCTTAAATTTTATTTTGATCTCACTCACGAGAACCAATAGGCGGGCAATATTTGCTTAAATATATACCTCTTGAATATAGTCCTCCAAAAAACCTTGTTCATATGTCCATAGATCTGTCAAAAGCTCCAGGCCTAGTTCGTTAACCAATGCATGGAAGAAATCATTTATCCGCTCGTCTTCAAGTAAATTTTCAAAATCGATGTAAAGCTCACCAACTGTGATCTTCGAGAAAATAAAGGGTTTTTATTAACTAAAAAATTTAATTTTCAGCGCGCAATACCTTAATGCTCAAATTTCGTATGCCAAGATATTTTCCAGATTTTAAATTAAATGAGATTCTTAAACTCAAATCCTTTAGATGAGCTCTGTTTGAAAACTAGGATGAATACCAAAACACACATACCGCCAGCTTAGAGTGAAAAGTCGCTAAGTCCCAATTGAAAAATTTTACAGGAGGAAAAAACTTATTATAGCCATTTTCTTCAAGTATTTCGCCAAACTTTGAATATAACATAACATTTTCCCTTATTTATATCAAAGCAAAACACCATACGAATCAGAGGGATTCGATCTTTATAAAAAGATTTCGTACTATTTTGGACTTATCGAATTTTTCGGAGCTTCTTTTGGACTCAACAAATTTTCACTTCAATAAATATAAAAGAGAAAACATAAAATAAGGGCCTTTATCTTTTTCGAAATTATGCATTTTTAATTTCTCTAGCTTTCTGTATCAAAATATGAGTTTTCATAAAAAGTGAAATTAACAACTTTTCACTCTAACTTAGCGATATGTAATTTATTTTCTTTTCACTCACTCAGCATCGCCATCGCCGGCTAAATTAACTATATATGCCACTGACCCTTTAGCTGCATAAATAGCTTGTAGTGCCGTCATTGGTAGGGTGATATTGAAAATAGATTTCCTTATTGTAGAAATTCTGAGCTCATTTATGATAAAATCCGAGAGGCCAGTAATCTTAAAATCCGTTACAGAGCCTGT
>NW_023462932.1:0-4331 GCF_013731165.1 Rhagoletis pomonella | reverse complement strand
ATAAAATCCGAGAGGCCAGTAATCTTAAAATCCGTTACAGAGCCTGTGAAACTGTTCGAGTTAGAAATTTGAAATTAGTTTTGATAGATGAAACTGTTTTTAAATTCAAATTTTAGTTTACTCTATCAAATATTTATTATTGATTTCCTCCTCGACATGCGTGATTTGAAGAGGATCCAAAGCAGGTAATCCCAACTGCGGTATCGGATGGCACATGCGTACACGTAATTGTTCAAAAAAGTCCAAAACTACATTTTCGCCAACACTTTCCGCTGTCGGTGGCATTATAAAGCATATAGCCAATGCTAATACTGTAGCTTTATTCAAATAGACAGAGTAAAATTTGGAAGTCGCCATTTTACTTGACATTTATTAAATTGTTTTGCGATGGTTTTTATTTTTAACTTTTTACTACTGCGCCAATTTGGTAATTGTAATATGTAGTTATCTCCGGACAGTGAGCTGCCGGCCAACGTTCGCTGGTCATTAAAAATTTAAGCGTTTTGGCTTTATTTATGTATTGTACACACACTACGGTAACTATATACGTACGTATGTGCTTCGATGAAGAACCCTCTAGAACTTGAAGGGCAATCTCCCAATGCGAGGAATAAAAGAGTACTCTCCTTGATCTGATTTCGGAGCAATAAGAGAGATTTGTCGGGTTTGTACTCCTTTACCGATAGCTTAGGTGCCACATGGGAGATCTCCTAAGCGAGAAACTAAAGAATGTTCCCTGAGGCATGATTGGGACCAGAAAGTGATGTCTCCTTGATTGATAGGGGAGCAATACGCACATCGTTCAACAGATATATTGTGTTTTTGGAAAAAGTTATCATAAAAAAACAACAGAAAATAACGCGCTAATTTAATTTAGATAGCACACACATTTTAATAAAAGTTCGTCGGTATGTACTGCAACTTTTGTTTAAATTTATTAATTATTGTATTACTTACACTGAGGAGCAAAATCGGAACAGTAATACATAATGTGAATTTTCTCGCGATATATTCGCAATATATGAATACATACTTCTTTGTAATCCAGTTTCGGATTTCACATTTCCAATATTTATTTAATCAGAACGCCATAACAGCAATAATTAATATAAGCTGATAAAGAAGAAAATTGCAAAAAAACGTAGCAACTAGATTGTTCCAGTTTTGCACCCGATAGGAACATTTTACCATTTGCTTGACATTTCATAAATTGGCAATAACCTATTTGAATATTTTTTTGCTTTTATGGGCATCTTGGGATACTTTCGGACAGGTTTTAGACGAAATCTGTTGAGATTGCGCCCCGGTTTTCCTCAACGCCATGCCCAAGATCTTGCATGGGATTGGGTGAGTTTTCGCAATTGAACAGTGGAATTTTCAAACATAAGTTTTCTGTTGATTATAAAAGCTTGGAATTTATACATATTTCGCCCCAGTTTTTTTGTTCATTTATAGTCACTTTTCTTTTTACCATCGATTTTACCAGTTCTTACTCCCTAACGCGTAATACGGAGCTACATCATGAAATATATATATGCAAACCTAATAGTTTAAATATTTTGGGGCGTTAGACAGAATCCCTGATGCAGGTGCAGAGCACCTGAACCAATATTCCGACTGAAAACGTTTAATTTTATCCTCCGATTTACTTATTCTTTAGAACGTTCCTGATGATATACTAACGTATATTTCAAACGTATTCTATTTATTCCGGCTGTGAAATGGTATTATCCGGAATGTATAAAGAAACGCAGCCTAAATATTAGTGGGATAGTGTGGCCGTTTATGGGAACTTGTAATTTCTGACTAAAAATTTTTCTGGTTGCCAAATCAGGCTTTCTGCTCTTTATGTTGGTGCTGCTACAACTTGTTCCCATGTCTTCCTTAATGTCCAGTCTCTTTGTGGTGAAAAAGCAGTAATTTTTGATTTGGACCCTCCAATATGCCTAGCCGGCAAATTGCAATTTTTTGTTGTCTCTTGACCTTGCAGACTGACGTCCGCCCTTTTATCGCTTGTTTAGAAAACCATAAAAAGGACATTTGGGTGGTATGATTTATTTTTTTTATAGCGAGGACTTTCTGACCGTTTAATTTTTTTGGTTGGTATGTGCACTTAAAGTACTCACAGCGAAAATCCCACGCGCCTTGATTAAAAAATTGCAGGAAATGAGCTAAAACTCCTCTTTGAATTATAAAATTCGGCAATTACTAAGAGGTTGCAAAACTGGAACAATCCAATTCATTTTTATTTGATCATCTTTTTCTGAGTTTCCATATGAGAATCTTAAAATTTTTATTGTCAAATGTTTAGTTAAACATCGGTAAGGCGAAATGCAAATTTCAATTACCATAATGTAAATCAAGTGAAGAAGTACATTACCACAAATTTAACTTTCCGTTCTATTGTTCCAGTTTTGCACTTCAGTGTATATACCGTTAAATACTTTTCATGTGTGTGAACATTTATGTATGACCACAGGCTTAAACATTTCACATCATGCCCGTCCAGAGCTTTTACTGGGTAGTGTCAGATGGGCAAAGTCACCTTCACATTGATCGTGGTAAAAACTAGAAAATCTTATTCCATTTCCCCCGCTCGCGTGGACTCCTGAAGAGGCAAGCATCCCTGACACCCAGGAAGTCATGTACGAGGTCATACGTATATGTGTATTTAGGTTCATATATTTAAAATATGTTACAATAATGCATTCTGTAAACGAATATGTGAGTGGTTACCCCAAATTGGGAAACCGCTTTTCGAGAGTAACCGCTTACCTTTTCGTTTAGAGAATGCATTATTTTAACATGTGCGTGTCATTAGAGGTAATCGAATAAATGTAAAATTTCTTGCCTTTACATTACATGTAATGCAGTGGATAAGCGAAAACTGTCTTGAGGCGACTTGTATTGCCTTACTCCATTGATATAAAAATAAGTACTTCCTAAAGCAAGTAATTTTTAGCAAAAAAAGCCGACTTCAATTCTCATATAAATATATATATATATATATTTATTTATTTTTCATGATCCAATGATCGGATCTTAACCAGATTAGTATGGGATGACCTCTGAGACACTACCTCTCCGATGCAGGTTGACGTGGTGCAAAATTATGCGGTAACATACATAAAAATATATATATATTTCGACGAAGTGATAACCTCCTCCTTTTTTGGAAGTCGGTTAAAAAGTTAAGGGCCGGTTACTCAATGTCTGGTTAACACTAATATGTGGTTAGACATCGTTATCGACGTCTTTGACTCCATGCATACAACAGGGAGTCGGTAACGTCGATAACGATGTTTAACCTCTAGTTAGAATTAACCAGACATTGAGTACCCGGCCTTTAAAGTTTTTGCTGGGTGCGTCTGACTCGCGAGTCGGTTTGGATGTGTTAGTGAGAATAAATATGTGTTAGTTACGCCGACATGACTCTGAATGACGCTGAATGACGCTGAATGACTCAACTGTGTGTAGTTGAAACGCGAGTCAACACGTACACAGCAGACTCGCGAGTCAGACACACCGTCTATGGTGCCTATTACCGTTTTATTATTAGGCCTGTTCAGGATGTTGTAGAAATGGTCTTGGAATTTCATTTGCAATTTTTTTGCTTACTGCCATGGCAACCGTGTGCATTTTATTGTTGTAAATTTACAAATCCAACAAATTTGCGAACGCAAGAGCACATGCACAAGATCCTGAACAGCCCTATTGTTTTTTTTTTTACTTTCATATAAGTTCTCGGCAATATCTATAATTGTAATATTAAGCAATAAGGTATGAAGTATCATTTATGTTTTATCTGATCTCGTTCTTATATCTGTCGAGATCTTGTAATAATATTGTACACATGCAAGTGATTAAAAAGTTAAATTAAAAAAGTAAATTAATAGCAAAATCTGTTTAGGTATTGTAAAATGTTCGGTTTGGAGCTTTTCATTGCTCTCATAAATAATACTCGTGCAGGAGGCTTGCGGGATGCCTCTTATGGGAGCACTCCCTTATTGCTCCCTCGGGTGGCATGTGATTTGCGAGGTTTCTGGGAGGTTATTATGGGAGTACTCCCGTATTGCTTCCTTAGGAGATTTGTGGGATGATATTTCTGTGTGTGCTCACCGATTGCTCGTTTAGAAGATAAAAGGTATTACTTCCCCTTCTAGGTATTACTCCCCCTTCTAGGTATTACTCCCCCTTCTAGGACATACAATCTTAAAGGGATATACTCCCTATTAAATTACATGCTTATACACAGAAACATAGGCAGCAATGGGGGGTATTCGTATACTCCCAAGGGAGTACTCACCGAGCAATCGTACTATGCTCCCAAC
>NW_023462931.1:9334-16366 GCF_013731165.1 Rhagoletis pomonella | reverse complement strand
CGAAATGTGCACTATTAGTGATTTTAACCTTTCGTAAAAGGAAAAATCTGAAAATGATTTTATCCCCACCAATCAAAATGAATTAAGCCCCACCAAACGTGGGGGTTCTTACATGACAGAATCCCCACTAAAAAAAAATGAATTAATCCCCACGAAAATGACTTTAGCCCCACTTTCCGCCATTTTTAATTTCGTTGTAAAATTGGTGGGGCTTAAGTCATTTTGCCCGGTGGGGGTTAATTCAGTGGGGGCTAATTCATACACCCGGACTGAGTACTTAATGTTAAAGTAAAACGATGTTAACTTGAATAAATTTTTAGCTATTTATTTATTTCATTTGACCCGCAACCTCGTTATCCGCCACTATTCGATAAAGTCTGTATCTTATTTTATTTGCCACTCCTCTTAGACTTTAAACAACACAATTTTAGTTGCTGGAAATTGCAGGTTTCGATGAAATTTTCTTTTTTCAGGCCTACTAGGAATATTATTTTCTTCGGGTAATTCATTTGCATTTTATCTCGACGGAGAAAAATTTTTATATTGTCGCTTTGAATAGAGAAAGCCTGATTCATTACCTTTCCAATGGTATCCAATTTTTGTAAATAGAGCAAGAAATATTGAACTTATAACGGAGTTTTGTATTTTGAGCAGACTCTCCATCATTTTGCCTACTGTGTCTAGCATGCAGAGTGGCCGGAAGGATAAAGGAGAGTTTGGGTCCCCTTTGCCCTTGGGTATAAGCACCAGTCTCGCCTCCTTCCATTGACTTGGGAAGACCCGGGCCCTAAGGCAGCTGTTGTACATGTTAAGCAGGAGATCAGGGCTCGTTTTCGCTGCTGATTGCCTCCGCTGGTATGCCATCTGGGCCTGGAGCCTTGCCGGCTTTCATGCTTCGCAGGGCTAGCTTCAGCTCGTCTGTCGAAAACAGTGGTGCCTCGACTTGCTCCTCCACGAACACTGTATCTGCTCTTAGAGGGTGTGTGGGAAACAGCGCATCCACTATATTCTTTACTCGGGCCTCTTCCATCGCTTGCGATGATTTGTGGAACTTTTTCAACACTATTTTGTATCCCTGGCCCCAGGGATCGCGATCCACTTCTTCACATAGCGCTTTCCAGTAGTTCCATTTACTCTTCTGTATCTCGGCCCCAAGTGCTTTCTTAGCGCTTTTGTAGGCTGCTGCTCTGATCAGCGCCTCAGGTCTACCACGAGCGCGCGTTGCGAGTCTCCGCATTCTATGGCAGGCCCTTCGCAGCTCTGCAATTCGGTCATTCCACCAGTATACCTGCTTTTTACCTGACCATGCTCTCCTCTGTGGCATTGAGGTTTTGTATGCCCGGTGAATGCAGCGCATGGTTTCTTCGACCAGCTTAGTACAAGAGTCCCTGTTGTGGATCTTTCCCGTTGTGGGTGAAATATCTTGGGGATCTGCTAGGATCGACCCGGCCTTTGCATGCCGCCTTTTTGTGGCCATACCCCAGACGGCGGAAACACCTTTGGACATCCGCGCGCTCCCGTACGCGGCAGATAATCCAGCCTACTCGCAGCTTCCCCTTTTCAATAAGAATCCGGCCTGGCAGTTCGTCGATTTTCACCACGGCCATTATTTGTTCTCGCGAGTTTACAGCGAGGAGAGAGACGCGAATTTGGTTGTCTCCTAATTCCCCGCGTAAAGCGTTCTCCACTTTTGGGGCCGTGGTTAGGCAGTCCAAGCCCAGAACTTCTAAACGTAAACGTCTAGTGAGAATACGGGCGTCTCCAAGCTGGCCAAATGCACACATTTTACTTAAATGCTGAGTGGTCGCCACAGCGCTCCATTTCGACAAGCACGCCGCTTTCGCGGGTTTTCCGAACAGATCGAATTACGGTCTCCGTCTTCTCGGGTTGTAGCTTACCACGTATCGTTCCCAGCACCTCTGCATAGGTTTTACCTTCAGCTGGCTTAATGATTAATTTGGCGAGACTCTTCTTTTTTCTCACCCTCTTCTTTTTTTTTGCGGCTGGTCGCCCTTATTGACCAAGGGTTCACCTGGCCGCTGGCCCTGGCTTCGGCTGTCTGCTTTTCCCACCGTTTTCCATTGATTATCTGGTACGGTTTTCTGTGCATTATTATCTTTATTACCATTATTATTAATACCATTATTAATAATAATCTTATTACTACTATTATTATTATAGTCAGTATTCTTTTCCTGGGATGCTTTTTGGGAGGCGGCATCTCTGTTCGTCCGGACACAGGAGATTCATCAAGCATTTCTGATCTTTTAAATTAGGCCCTCGTCTCCTGCCGCTCTTGGTCTGGGACTGCATATTGGTTATTCGCAGCTAACCTACCGGAGTAGGCCGTTCACGATCCGCCCTGTGGGACCCCGGTAAGGTCCTGAGCTTAGCCCTTACCATTATTATTATTATTATTATTATTATTATTATTATTATTATTATTATTATTATTATTACTATTATTATTATTATTATTATTATTATTATTATCATTTTGAGCGCCTAGCCATCATTAAAGGCTTTTCCTTTAACATCTAGCAAGTAATTATTTAGTAAATTATTGTAAGTTTCAGACAATGATGTTCTTTATCACAAGACGGTGGTTTTTAGAAAAATGCCAAATTCTCCTGACTATCCACTTTGCTCGGACCAGAAACCCAATCCGTTATTATTTTCTATGAACTGCAGGCACTCTTCAACATGAATCTTCAATGAATCTTATATATGAATGTTTATATCAACTCTTTCGGCGTATTTCACTTTTGCTTCATTATTTTAAGATTGCAAAAACAGAAAACGTGTCCAATAAATAAAAAACATGCGATTAGTATTGCCATAATGCAACCCTGCTGCGAGGTTGCAAAATGTAGACGCGTAAAAAACATACCTTTGAGTGTGACAAAATGTAGACGGCGTCGTTTTCCAATTTTGTATGGGAAACAACAACACCACAGATTTTACGGTTAAAAAACGGCTTAAAATGTAGACGTCTACATTTTGAGACACTATTTGGAACGAACTGTGAACACCCCAAATATCTTTCATTTGATATCCATATTACGATGTTTTAGACAAATTATTAGTATATACATTGGCGCTTACACATATGTTAGTGTTTGGCCGAGCTTCTCCGAACGGCGTTTGTGTTTTTATGAGAAGCTATTTTTCATGGCAGAAACACACTCGGAGGTTTGCCACTGCCTGCCGAGGGCCGACCGCTGTTAAGGAAAACCCTTTTTTCTAAATGTTTGCTATGTTTGACCAGGGCTTGAACCCGGGCGCTGCGGAGTGGAAGCACGCACTGCTTACCACTACACCACAGCGGCCGCCAAATATAATAATCGAAAATAAGTGGTAACCTTACACTATTATCCTAAAGCTTGATATACAGTTCAATGTGAGCGTGAGCGTGAACTTTTACAAAGGCAAAGAATTCCATTTGTATTCTTATGGACGCTCACACACATCTGTCAAAACTTGTCGTTCACAAGCGAATGCTTTGCGTACGCACACAGTTGAGTGTGAGCTCGAAAATATGGCATATTATGCATTTTAAATTAGTTTTTATTCTATAATCCTGAAAAATATTATAATTCTGTATCTTTTGGTGTATCACCTATTGAAAAAGTTAAGTAATAACGAAGATATTGGTCAAAATAAAAAGCTCACGCTAATTTCGAGCAGGTGGCAACCTTATACAAGTATATTCCGAGATAGTGCCTATTCAGATAACCTTAGAATGCAAAACAATATCTGTGTACAAAATTTCATCAAAATCGTTAGAACCGTTTCCGAGAACTCTATGGATAAATATATTGTGGTGAATACTGCGGCAATGCGAAGCGAACAACGAGAAACTGGCAGAATGTACGAGGAATGAAGTAGAAAGTTCCACAAAGAGAAACGTCAAGTTGGATGAACACTGCGAACAGCGAGAGAAAGAGAATGAGCGGTGAAATTCAGAACATTCTAGAGTTGCCATGAGTGCGAGCGCAGGTATATAAGGACGCCAGCAGACACCGAAGTGAGTTAGTTGACTTATAACAAGCAAGCGACAAGTAAAGTGAGTTGCGAATAAGCAAGCTATAAGTAATTGTGTTAACAAGTTTTGTAAAGCGTTGTAACGAGTATTGTAAAGTGTTTTTACTGTATTAGCGAGTACTGTAAATTGTTTGTTGTACAATAAAATTAATTGTACTGCAGTTTGGTCATCGTGAGCATTTATTTAACAATCCAGCGATACGAGCCGTAAGATATTTGGGGAATCCCTCAAGGTTTCGAGGATAATCGTAACAATTGGTGTCAGAAGTGGGATTGCTAAATAAATCCCAGAGGAGAAACTTCCGAAAATGGCAAAAATTCAGGATCTAAAGACTGAGGAACTCAAGCAGGAGTTGGAGAAGCGAAATTTAGCAATCTCCGGAAGAAAAGTGGAGTTACTATCGCGGCTGCGAGAGGCTATGAAATCAGAAGGCATCGACGTGGACAAATACGACTTCCAGGGTAAACCCGACGATACATCCGCAAAGGACGAACAGAAGGATGAGGCTGCATGTTCGCCGAAGTATGTGCATCAGACATCCGGGAAGGTTGAAGAACCGAAAAAGGCTCCTTGGTCATCGGCAGCTATGGACATGAACACGTTATTGACTGCCATGTCACAGATGATGCAAGCACAGGATACACGCATGTCACAGATGTCATCACAGATTTCATCCCAGCTGCAAGTGCAGGAAACACGCATGTTATCTCAGCTGGTAGCACAGAAAACGTACATGTCATCACAGCTAGATGAAAAGATTACTCGGCTACAAGACAATTTATTCAAAGATAACGCGGAACTCAGAGAGAGACAGGATAAAGTCGAGGAACGACAAGATAAAATCGAAGCGCTTATTAAGGAAAAACAGGACAAAGCTAAGGTGGATGAGCTTGAAGATGGTCTCCGGGGCTTGCAATTGAATCGTCCAGCTAATTCGATGAACGCTCCCAAGGTAAATCCTCCATCCTTTATGGCACTATTCCTTGCCGTAAGATATTTGGGAAATCCCTCAAGGTTTCGAGGATAATCGTAACAATATATACAAGAATTGCTTGTTTAATTTAATAAGATTTAAGGACTTATATTATAAAAGTCCTTTAATAATTATCAAAGAGATGAATATTTTTAAGTCTTCAAGGACGTTTATTTTAAGACTTATATTATAAAAGTTTTTTCAAAATAATTATCATTGAGATAAATACTTTTAAGTCTTCAAAGACTTTTATTTTAAAACTTATGTTATATATACCCTAAGTAGGGCTTCACCCGCTACCCGGGTACCCGCGTAGCTCATTACCCGGGTGAAATCATTAGCCCTAGTAGATACCTAAAAACGAAACATTTTAGAGCTAAATTTTGTTGAAGCATAAAAATGGGGAATTTCAAAAGTTTTAATTCAAATTAAAAGAAGACTCCCTCAAAGTTACAGCAGACGATTTCATATGGAACGACCCATAGTGCATTTAAAGTTATTTTAACCTACAGGGTATTTATCCAACAAAGAAAATTAGTGAACAATATTAACGTTGTATTTATAACAGTTTCTAATCTTTTATTGATAAAGAGGCTTGTATTAAAATCAATTTTAAATTCTAGAGATAAGCCTTAACAAAAGTAATGTCAATAGCCTTACGTGCGAAAATAGAACATATGTATATATTCAAGAATGATAGAACACATTCTCACATTGTGATATAGTACATATAGTATTTAGTATTATACAATTATGTATTTATAACGCCACTAACTCTTCGGTACCAAGCTTTTTCAGTGTTGTGATGCTTATTTTTATGTGGAAGCATTAAAAGTTGCGTTTTCCCTGCAGTCACCTGGTGGCCCGCTACCAAATATTGGCTCGCCATCACCACTACCACCAATTATTTTAATAATATCGCTTAACGTATATTGACCAATATGAATGTTGACGCTCTAAAAGAAAAAAGTTATGTGAATATTCAATTTTAATCCCTTATTTTAGAATTATCTTAAATTTTATTTTGATCTCACTCACGAGAACCAATAGGCGGGCAATATTTGCTTAAATATATACCTCTTGAATATAGTCCTCCAAAAAACCTTGTTCATATGTCCATAGATCTGTCAAAAGCTCCAGGCCTAGTTCGTTAACCAATGCATGGAAGAAATCATTTATCCGCTCGTCTTCAAGTAAATTTTCAAAATCGATGTAAAGCTCACCAACTGTGATCTTCGAGAAAATAAAGGGTTTTTATTAACTAAAAAATTTAATTTTCAGCGCGCAATACCTTAATGCTCAAATTTCGTATGCCAAGATATTTTCCAGATTTTAAATTAAATGAGATTCTTAAACTCAAATCCTTTAGATGAGCTCTGTTTGAAAACTAGGATGAATACCAAAACACACATACCGCCAGCTTAGAGTGAAAAGTCGCTAAGTCCCAATTGAAAAATTTTACAGGAGGAAAAAACTTATTATAGCCATTTTCTTCAAGTATTTCGCCAAACTTTGAATATAACATAACATTTTCCCTTATTTATATCAAAGCAAAACACCATACGAATCAGAGGGATTCGATCTTTATAAAAAGATTTCGTACTATTTTGGACTTATCGAATTTTTCGGAGCTTCTTTTGGACTCAACAAATTTTCACTTCAATAAATATAAAAGAGAAAACATAAAATAAGGGCCTTTATCTTTTTCGAAATTATGCATTTTTAATTTCTCTAGCTTTCTGTATCAAAATATGAGTTTTCATAAAAAGTGAAATTAACAACTTTTCACTCTAACTTAGCGATATGTAATTTATTTTCTTTTCACTCACTCAGCATCGCCATCGCCGGCTAAATTAACTATATATGCCACTGACCCTTTAGCTGCATAAATAGCTTGTAGTGCCGTCATTGGTAGGGTGATATTGAAAATAGATTTCCTTATTGTAGAAATTCTGAGCTCATTTATGATAAAATCCGAGAGGCCAGTAATCTTAAAATCCGTTACAGAGCCTGT
>NW_023462931.1:0-4334 GCF_013731165.1 Rhagoletis pomonella | reverse complement strand
ATAAAATCCGAGAGGCCAGTAATCTTAAAATCCGTTACAGAGCCTGTGAAACTGTTCGAGTTAGAAATTTGAAATTAGTTTTGATAGATGAAACTGTTTTTAAATTCAAATTTTAGTTTACTCTATCAAATATTTATTATTGATTTCCTCCTCGACATGCGTGATTTGAAGAGGATCCAAAGCAGGTAATCCCAACTGCGGTATCGGATGGCACATGCGTACACGTAATTGTTCAAAAAAGTCCAAAACTACATTTTCGCCAACACTTTCCGCCGTCGGTAGCATTATAAAGCATATAGCCAACGCTAATACTGTAGCTTTATTCAAATAGACAGAGTAAAATTTGGAAGTCGCCATTTTACTTGACATTTATTAAATTGTTTTGCGATGTTTTTTTTTTATTTTTAACTTTTTACTACTGCGCCAATTTGGTAATTGAAATATGTAGTTATCTCCGGACAGTGAGCTGCCGGCCAACGTTCGCTGGTCATTAAAAATTTAAGCGTTTTGGCTTTATTTATGTATTGTACACACACTACGGTAACTATATACGTACGTATGTGCTTCGATGAAGAACCCTCTAGAACTTGAAGGGCAATCTCCCAATGCGAGGAATAAAAGAGTACTCTCCTTGATCTGATTTCGGAGCAATAAGAGAGATTTGTCGGGTTTGTACTCCTTTACCGATAGCTTAGGTGCCACATGGGAGATCTCCTAAGCGAGAAACTAAAGAATGTTCCCTGAGGCATGATTGGGACCAGAAAGTGATGTCTCCTTGATTGATAGGGGAGCAATACGCACATCGTTCAACAGATATATTGTGTTTTTGGAAAAAGTTATCATAAAAAAACAACAGAAAATAACGCGCTAATTTAATTTAGATAGCACACACATTTTAATAAAAGTTCGTCGGTATGTACTGCAACTTTTGTTTAAATTTATTAATTATTGTATTACTTACACTGAGGAGCAAAATCGGAACAGTAATACATAATGTGAATTTTCTCGCGATATATTCGCAATATATGAATACATACTTCTTTGTAATCCAGTTTCGGATTTCACATTTCCAATATTTATTTAATCAGAACGCCATAACAGCAATAATTAATATAAGCTGATAAAGAAGAAAATTGCAAAAAAACGTAGCAACTAGATTGTTCCAGTTTTGCACCCGATAGGAACATTTTACCATTTGCTTGACATTTCATAAATTGGCAATAACCTATTTGAATATTTTTTTGCTTTTATGGGCATCTTGGGATACTTTCGGACAGGTTTTAGACGAAATCTGTTGAGATTGCGCCCCGGTTTTCCTCAACGCCATGCCCAAGATCTTGCATGGGATTGGGTGAGTTTTCGCAATTGAACAGTGGAATTTTCAAACATAAGTTTTCTGTTGATTATAAAAGCTTGGAATTTATACATATTTCGCCCCAGTTTTTTTGTTCATTTATAGTCACTTTTCTTTTTACCATCGATTTTACCAGTTCTTACTCCCTAACGCGTAATACGGAGCTACATCATGAAATATATATATGCAAACCTAATAGTTTAAATATTTTGGGGCGTTAGACAGAATCCCTGATGCAGGTGCAGAGCACCTGAACCAATATTCCGACTGAAAACGTTTAATTTTATCCTCCGATTTACTTATTCTTTAGAACGTTCCTGATGATATACTAACGTATATTTCAAACGTATTCTATTTATTCCGGCTGTGAAATGGTATTATCCGGAATGTATAAAGAAACGCAGCCTAAATATTAGTGGGATAGTGTGGCCGTTTATGGGAACTTGTAATTTCTGACTAAAAATTTTTCTGGTTGCCAAATCAGGCTTTCTGCTCTTTATGTTGGTGCTGCTACAACTTGTTCCCATGTCTTCCTTAATGTCCAGTCTCTTTGTGGTGAAAAAGCAGTAATTTTTGATTTGGACCCTCCAATATGCCTAGCCGGCAAATTGCAATTTTTTGTTGTCTCTTGACCTTGCAGACTGACGTCCGCCCTTTTATCGCTTGTTTAGAAAACCATAAAAAGGACATTTGGGTGGTATGATTTATTTTTTTTATAGCGAGGACTTTCTGACCGTTTAATTTTTTTGGTTGGTATGTGCACTTAAAGTACTCACAGCGAAAATCCCACGCGCCTTGATTAAAAAATTGCAGGAAATGAGCTAAAACTCCTCTTTGAATTATAAAATTCAGCAATTACTAAGAGGTTGCAAAACTGGAACAATCCAATTCATTTTTATTTGATCATTTTTTTCTGAGTTTCCATATGAGAATCTTAAAATTTTTATTGTCAAATGTTTAGTTAAACATCGGTAAGGCGAAATGCAAATTTGAATTACCAAATGTAAATCAACTGAAGAAGTACATTACCACAAATTTAACTTTCCGTTCTATTGTTCCAGTTTTGCACTTCAGTGTATATACCGTTAAATACTTTTCATGTGTGTGAACATTTATGTATGACCACAGGCTTAAACATTTCACATCATGCCCGTCCAGAGCTTTTACTGGGTAGTGTCAGATGGGCAAAGTCACCTTCACATTGATCGTGGTAAAAACTAGAAAATCTTATTCCATTTCCCCCGCTCGCGTGGACTCCTGAAGAGGCAAGCATCCCTGACACCCAGGAAGTCATGTACGAGGTCATACGTATATGTGTATTTAGGTTCATATATTTAAAATATGTTACAATAATGCATTCTGTAAACGAATATGTGAGTGGTTACCCCAAATTGGGAAACCGCTTTTCGAGAGTAACCGCTTACCTTTTCGTTTAGAGAATGCATTATTTTAACATGTGCGTGTCATTAGAGGTAATCGAATAAATGTAAAATTTCTTGCCTTTACATTACATGTAATGCAGTGGATAAGCGAAAACTGTCTTGAGGCGACTTGTATTGCCTTACTCCATTGATATAAAAATAAGTACTTCCTAAAGCAAGTAATTTTTAGCAAAAAAAGCCGACTTCAATTCTCATATAAATATATATATATATATATTTATTTATTTTTCATGATCCAATGATCGGATCTTAACCAGATTAGTATGGGATGACCTCTGAGACACTACCTCTCCGATGCAGGTTGACGTGGTGCAAAATTATGCGGTAACATACATAAAAATATATATATATTTCGACGAAGTGATAACCTCCTCCTTTTTTGGAAGTCGGTTAAAAAGTTAAGGGCCGGTTACTCAATGTCTGGTTAACACTAATATGTGGTTAGACATCGTTATCGACGTCTTTGACTCCATGCATACAACAGGGAGTCGGTAACGTCGATAACGATGTTTAACCTCTAGTTAGAATTAACCAGACATTGAGTACCCGGCCTTTAAAGTTTTTGCTGGGTGCGTCTGACTCGCGAGTCGGTTTGGATGTGTTAGTGAGAATAAATATGTGTTAGTTACGCCGACATGACTCTGAATGACGCTGAATGACGCTGAATGACTCAACTGTGTGTAGTTGAAACGCGAGTCAACACGTACACAGCAGACTCGCGAGTCAGACACACCGTCTATGGTGCCTATTACCGTTTTATTATTAGGCCTGTTCAGGATGTTGTAGAAATGGTCTTGGAATTTCATTTGCAATTTTTTTGCTTACTGCCATGGCAACCGTGTGCATTTTATTGTTGTAAATTTACAAATCCAACAAATTTGCGAACGCAAGAGCACATGCACAAGATCCTGAACAGCCCTATTGTTTTTTTTTTTACTTTCATATAAGTTCTCGGCAATATCTATAATTGTAATATTAAGCAATAAGGTATGAAGTATCATTTATGTTTTATCTGATCTCGTTCTTATATCTGTCGAGATCTTGTAATAATATTGTACACATGCAAGTGATTAAAAAGTTAAATTAAAAAAGTAAATTAATAGCAAAATCTGTTTAGGTATTGTAAAATGTTCGGTTTGGAGCTTTTCATTGCTCTCATAAATAATACTCGTGCAGGAGGCTTGCGGGATGCCTCTTATGGGAGCACTCCCTTATTGCTCCCTCGGGTGGCATGTGATTTGCGAGGTTTCTGGGAGGTTATTATGGGAGTACTCCCGTATTGCTCCCTTAGGAGATTTGTGGGATGATATTTCTGTGTGTGCTCACCGATTGCTCGTTTAGAAGATAAAAGGTATTACTTCCCCTTCTAGGTATTACTCCCCCTTCTAGGTATTACTCCCCCTTCTAGGACATACAATCTTAAAGGGATATACTCCCTATTAAATTACATGCTTATACACAGAAACATAGGCAGCAATGGGGGGTATTCGTATACTCCCAAGGGAGTACTCACCGAGCAATCGTACTATGCTCCCAAC
>NW_023462930.1:0-16368 GCF_013731165.1 Rhagoletis pomonella | reverse complement strand
GAACTTTTCATCTACATATGCTAATTTTCTAAGGAGGACTTAAGGTAAATTTACTCGTAGAGTTAAGTGTCTATCAGGTAAGTAAGTGTGAAAATATTCGTATTTTAATTCGTTTAAACTATTTTCATTGTAGCTTCATACTTTTGGTTTCTTTTCTTTTGTTTTTGTACTTTATCAAGGTAAGCCACGATGGCTGGAGAATCGAATATATGTAAGTAGCTATAATGCGAAAGCCAAAAAAACTGGAATACCAAGCTATCGAGCTGGCAATCAATTGTATTTCGCTTCGGAGCAGATTACGTTTCCGTTTAAACTCTGGCTTTTATGTTTTCATTAAGCCAATATCAAATGGATATACATATGGTTTTAGCTTAAACAATGGTTTCGTACATATGTATGTAAGTGTGCCTGTACAAATTAAAACGTAGATACAAACTAGGATCCTGAGTGGTTCGGCAGATGTTTGTTAGGCTACCGGGGTTATGTATCCCATTCGCCACGTCTATAGGTTGGCTGTAAGAATCCGGCGGTAAGTAAGGCTGACTCAGGATACAAAATCCAAATTCCTTTTTATCACAATTCACAATCCTAAAGAAAATCGAGCACGCTTACAATTTTGTCTCTCTTGATATTCTTTTTATTTTTGCACATAGAGCATTAAATTAAGGTTCTTACCAATTACGATGATTTAAAAAAATGTTTTCCTCAACTCGCTGCAATGGTTCCTCACATCGGCACTTTACGTGATAAATCAATTCAATTTTTTTTATTATTTTTAAAATAAATTAGATCTCCGCGTGTTGTCAGCTCCAAGGTTCCAAAAGAAAAGACAGCATGATATTTGCGGAAATAGCTCCTCAGTCAAAAGAGAATATCATCGTTTTATCGATAGTTTGATATACAGGATCATATGATCACGGAGATGTCTGAAAGGAACCTTGATGCAGCGGTGTTAAATGTGCAACACAGGGTGACTATGGGTCACGGAATAAAAAAACAATACAGAAACCGGAAGTGACGGAAATATAACGACAGTAAAACCTGTAAAGAACTAAGAGGGCCATTTTCTAGCTGGAAATAAAACTATTCTGAACTGGACCCACGGTACAAAGTAACAAACTTTGGTATAAGTTTCGAGCCTTTTAATTAGATTTCTTATAAAGATTCTGAGTATGCAGTTTTCTAGAATAAAGTTCAAGTTTCAAATGGCTAAAGGTTACTGTTGATTTTTCAGAATCGTTTTTGTCGAAGACGGTTTAGGCGCATCTGCTAATACCAGTCGCCTAAATACATGCTATGTTCTGCTGCATGTGCAAAAATTTCCTTAATGCAATTTATGAAATGTTTGCACATGCACTTCTCAACTGCCATGTAATTGAACTTCAAAGTATCCTCGGCCTAGTCTGATGCATCCTCCGGACACTACTTCCGGAGTCTTGTACGGACTCTCCATAGCTTACAACCATGCAGCGGTGGTAATAGTTGATTACCAATGGCCACAGTGCCTACCCACATGTATGTATATAAAAAAATATTTATTGGACCAAAAAGTAGTGGGAAGGCACTGTGGCCAAAGGTAATCAACTATTACCACCTCTGGTTTTAAACCATGCAGAGTCCGCAAAGGACTCCGGAGCAATGTCCGGAGGATGCATCAGACTAGGCTGCATGATAAGCAAGAGTATGTTTCTCGATGACAAACAGTTTCGACAATATGCTATGATATATTGCAATGATTGGACCAAGTGTGGTGGAAGTCGGTAAGGCGGTTATCGACATACACTTATGTAGTCATACGTGGGTGGTGCCACGCCCACTTTACGAAAATCAATAATCTGGTATTTTGTTAAGAAATTGTTGTAAGTTGGCATCTTTAGTTATTGAAATATCGTAGTTTTCGTATTTCTGAAATGTACCGTCATATATACGATAACCAGATTGCTGTAGCCAAAATTCGGGACATTTCTAAAGCATCGGATCCTAACATAAAATTTTGGTTTTAGAATAAAAGGGTTAAGTTTTATTTAAACCCAAAAAAAAGGAAAAAAATTTAAAATAGTTAATTATTTTTTTATGAAAATATAACTTACTATCTAAACAAAAAATTAAATGAAAATTTCAAAATTAATGGAACATTTATAAAAACTCTACGAATTTGAATAAATGTTCACCAAAATTTTAAACATTTTAAGCAGATGTTCTGTAATTGTTTTGAGTATGCAGTTTTGTAAATTTTAGTATAATAAAGTTGGAAGAAGCTTGAGACTTACCGTTGATTTTTGGTAATTTTGTTTTTCGCGCATTTTCTTCCATACACCTTATGGTAAAAAATTTTTTATATGGCGAAAATGATTAACACCTTCCACAAAATCTACCATACCGATATCAACGGTAAGTCCTAGCTAATTAAAATTGGCACTTTAGATTGAATATGTTACAAAACTGCATACTCAGAACTTTTCTAAGAAATCTTTTAAAAACTCCAAATTTATATGAAATGTTGTCGAATTTTGCTAATTTTTGTATAAAGTTTCAACTTCTGACTTACATGATCTTTGTTAGATAAAGAGCCACACTTTCATAAAAAGGAATAAACATTAAATAATGGAAAGGGGAGTAGCCAAGGAAAGCTAAAATGTCTCTTCCTTAATTATATTTTCACCACTCTATCTACAGCTTATATTTTTCATATCCAAGATTTTTTTTGAGGGCATTAGTATTATTTTTTATAATTTCATTAGTTGTATTATTATACGTTTATGGCTCACTTATATTCTATGTCCTTTGGATAACGAAAGTGCTACCTCGGTCGTACGAAAAATTATTTTTTGGGCCAGACTGCAGGGAGAGTCTTAATAAATGAATAAAGAAAACACTGAAAATCGGGACTTAATCAGTATAAATATGAAAAATTTGGATACTTATACGTCCCGACTTTTAAAAAATATTCAGCGGGACAATTTTTTTCAAAATCGATACTGACCCCAATATCGGTACGACTGGTCACGGTAGTTATATAGTAAGTGCCAGTAATTTAAGTCCGATTTCAAAAGTGCCGAGTTCGGTAGAAATTGATTGATAAACCCGTTACCGAGATACACTGTTTAGGCATAAGTGGGCGGTGCCCATTTTCCAAAAATTTCCCTAAGGGGCATCAAAATTGCGCATATGGAAACTGCGCATTTAGACATTATTTCGGTTTCAACCAGTAATTTTAGTACTATTTCAAATGTGCTGAGTTCGGTAGAAATTGATAAACCCTTAACCGAAATACACTTTAATAGCCCGAACACAATGAAACGACGAGCTACGGACCACAGCTGTCAAATTAATTTTCTACGTGTTCTTATGTAGATAATTATTTTGGCCAAATTAGACATATTTTTATTTTTCCAGCGACAGATAAGGTTCTTCCTCTTCTTTTATGTCAAACTCATACAAATTCATCATGTCGCTGCCGCGTTCAAAGAAATCATGTCGCCATCGACAAAGCGTTTATATAATGAAGATAACAAATTGGAAGCTGTGGCCCGTAGATCGTCGTTTTCCATGTGTTCAGAGCTTTAGGCATAAGTGGGTGCTGCCACGCCCATTTTCCAAAAATTTCCCTAAGGGACACCGAAATTGAGCATATGGAAACAGTGCATTTAGACCAGTGATTCCCAAAGTGGTCCAGGGCGACCCCCAGGGGCCGCGGCGTAGCGTGACGTGGTGTGGCGCGCCGGTCGCGTGGGGTACGCGGGGCGTGAGCGCGAGCGCGCAAATTTAATATTTGAAAGAGCAATAATGTCAATGGATTTTATTTCGTTTATAATATCAATTGACTTTATTTCGAAAAAAAAAATGTATTGGTATCATGATTTTCCTTTCAGATATAGCAAATAGAAAAGTGAAAGGGCATCGATTTCTAGAATTTTCTGGTTTTCAGCAACTTACTCGTTATTTGAACCTCCAAATTAAGGGTTGATGATATCCCAATAAACTAATCCTTGCAGAAGTAATTATAGGAATCGTTTTCGCCACCTACTATGTACAAATTGAACAATGTTAAGATATTATATTATTAACTGAACTGAATGAAAAGGAAACACAAATGTTGCCATAATTTAAAAATTAAGCAAGAAATTATTCAAATGTACACAGCTAAATATATGTATATAAATCTACGTGCATAATAATATGTTAATATTTAAGAAATATTCAAAATTTAGTTTTTTAATAATCAAAATTTTTCCATTATAAATCTTTTTTATTCATTTTTATTAAAAACATAGCTCATTCCATAACAAAAACTAACTTTTTTTGCAAACTATGTATAAAATTCACACAAATTATTGAAACTTTAAAAAATTGTCTTGAAAATTTTATTCAGGATTTTTGGAAAATTTTCGATTATGCAGTTTGTGAAATTTCAAGTAGCCGTTTTTGTCAAGGCTATTGCGCATTTTCTTCTAATAAAAACAGACTTTGTTCTTGCGTTACCTAGAGTTTTTACAAATTTATTAAACCGCTTTGTAAGTAAACACAACTGTTACACACAGTCCTTTATGGTATATTCACAGTCGAAATAAAGTCGACTCTGAAGTTATTTATAGTTTTTTTGACAGATGACCTCTCTAATGTGTTTCTTAAAAAAGTTTTCAAGAACTTCTGCGATAAAATATAAATAAAAATATAAGTTAAATTTCGCAGGCCTGTTATTAAAGTCTTAAGTTTCTTTCTTACGGACTTCTTTAAAACGATTTTTATTATAGACTGTAACTAACTTAATGCTATAGCTGTTTTTAAATTATATTAGTTTTTAAGTAAGTTATTTACTGACATATGAAACTAGATTCTGAAATATTAGTTAGTGCCTATAGCATATATGTAATACTCCTATATTGGCAGTAAGAGCTAGTACCGTCCGAAAACACTACAGTACAGATATATCAATAAACACGTACGAAAGAAAAGGAACACATACGTTCCCTGTGGGGAAAGTCTCTAGTTCTGCACTGGTGCGCTTCTAGTTCATTTAGACCCAGTACTGGTTCGCGATAAATCTCTTTTGCATGCAAGCAACTGGCGAATTTAACATGGCGATATTCTAGGAAGTGTCAATTGCCCCCCGCTGCATCCCTTTTTCGATA
Source organism: Rhagoletis pomonella (assembly GCF_013731165.1). Lineage (NCBI taxonomy): Eukaryota > Metazoa > Arthropoda > Insecta > Diptera > Tephritidae > Rhagoletis > Rhagoletis pomonella. The sequence goes on along the minus strand of NW_023462930.1, from coordinate 11,236 downwards.
GTTCCGAACTAGTCCTAAATTCTATAGTTCCGAACCAGTTCTAAAATCGACAGACGAAAGAAAAAAGTATCATGATTTTTCAATCTTTTTGGTTCTTCCGTGTGTGCGATTTTAAGTTATTTTGGAAGAAATGTGTTTTCAATTTGAAATCAAATTTGTTTGAATGATTGTAAGAAATGTACGTTTATCTACATACCTTTAGCTGTAGCTGAGTTTGCAGAGGTGCTCGGTGCTATTTCTTAGATTTCAGACGGTCCCAAGATGTTGAAATGTTAACACAAATTTTAGTTTTGTATTACCAAGCTATGCAAAAGCATCTGCGAAGCACATAATAGAAGCGTATTTGAACGAAAAAGCCGCCGAACACATATCTAAGTAAAGTAAACAAGCCCCCCGCTGCATCCCTTATTCGATAGTTACGAACTAGTTCTAAATTCGACAAATAAGATCTAGTTCGTTCTGCATCCCTTTTTCTATAGTTCCGAACCATTTCTAAATTCGTCACTTTAGATATAGATTTCTAGTGAAAAAACTGAAAAAATTAGTTTTTTAAAAGTACCACTTTTCGCCGACTTTGGACTGGTGGGAATCTAGTTCATTTTTAGCGATAAAGACCTAGTTCGGAACTAGAAATTTGATTCACTAATCCGCAGTTTCCCTGCAGGGATTATAAATAACCATGTACACAACACATATACAAAAGCGGCACTCAAGTACACAATACATTGACAAAAACGGTACTAACTGTCTCGCTTTGATTTCGGAATGCTTGCACATTGAGAAAATAGCTTACTGCCAATATAGAAGTATTACATATATGGCCTATAGTAATCTACATATCGCACACCATCTTCAAGAGAGGCACAACTCAAATATCACATCCGAAAATATAACTGCTTATGGATCGTACAGATTCACCGCACCTAATACAAAAGTGAGGTGTGCGGTATGTACTAAATGAGATGACCTTTGTCGGCCAAAAGCGCAGTTACCCACGGACGTAAAAACGGAGAACGTGTCAGCTGACACGATCTATGTTATGGGATCTGCGTGTTAACAAAAACTCACCACCGCATGACCGTGACGTAGACGTTGCTTCTCTCTCTTTCTATCAGCAGCATACTTGATATCTTTCTACGTACTACTACGCTACGCTACGTACACGTTCGTGGGTAGCCGCGCTGTAAGGTTCTTTAAACATTGTCACAGTAATGACATTATAATAAAGACTGAGATATATGAATTATTAATTTATATCTTTATTTTTTTATTTATAAATACTTTTTTATTTCCGATCAAATTCTTACCGTAGGTAGCCAAACATTTCTTTATTTTAATAATTTAACGATCGTTTTCCTCGGATGGTAATTTTATTACCCTGTTATTTTGTTTTACAAATAACATTTACATATACATAGCTACATACCGTGCATAGCACATTATTTTTTTACAAAGGTTTTTTATACCAAATCCTTTTCATACACTTTGTTTAAAAATGTAGTCCAACGTATGTATGTGTGTACAGCAGTGTTCACAATGTTCCCAAAAATGTGCAAGTTTGAAACTTGCATTTGTGTGGTTTCTGTTATAGATCGAACTGTGTTTTAAATGAAAGTTACTAAAAACAAATTAATAAGAATAGGTTCAAAACATTATTGGTGCTATTATTGTGAACACTGCTGTACATACATACATACATTGGACTACATTTTTAAAACAAAGTTTACGAAAAGGATTTGGCATAAAAAGCCTTCGCAAATATTGTAAAAAAATTAACTACAGGACAGTGTTTATTTAATTTACGGTTAACCAATTGCAAAATCTCCACCTGAACTTAGTGAATAGGGTGGCCAGATGCGCTGATTTAATCAGTACATGTGCTGATTTTTTCCTATTGTACGCTCTCTATTGATTTTTTGAGTTTGTACTGATTTTGTACTGATTTTTACATTTCATAAATACTTTCGTAAACTGGTGTAATTGACATTTACTTGAGGTTTACAAGTTCAAAACAATGGTTTTTGACAACTCATACGTGTGAGGATTTCGCAAAATAACAAACTGTTTGGATTCAAACCAACCCAACTTCACGATTTGCAGGTTTTACAGGATTTACAGGTAAAGCTGGTTTCGCCATTAATAAATCTTATGAAAGGTGGTGGTGAGTTAATCATATATTATGTTAGAACAAGAGATAATCTTTTGATTATAATTAAACATCCAATGAGAAATCGGCTGTCAGTATTTCAAACTTAAGACGACTACTGCTACGGTGCAATGTAAGTTCTAAATATTTGGAAAAGGTGCAACTACCGACTCTTGAATATGATATATGTAGCTTTACTTTGATTTCTGACGTTCTCCCACCTGTAATTTTACTTGCACATACACATTTAACACTAAACTTCATTCGTACTCGAAAAATCGTTTACCGATAATTCGGTAATATACCTTTTAGTCAACATTTTAATGTGAATGTTGTATTTAACAAGCAAACCAACTAAATCAGTTTTAATTTTGTAGCTTAAAATATGCAAACGGATTCTGACTCGAGCTCGGCTTCTACTGAAACTGAATGAGCTACAAATTTTTTATTTTTTTTCTCAATTTTTATAAATTTTCTAGAAAGTTTGAGACTTCAACGCACATGTCTTTTGTTATAGAATTAACTATATTTTTTTAAAAAATTAAATTAAGTAAGGAAATAAAAAATTTTCAAAACCTGTCTACATTTTACTACTATTTTCGTGAGCACAGCTGTTCATACATACGTAATACCTTTGACTTATTTTAAAGTAAGGAAGTTTTATATTGATAATACTATATGCATATAAAGGTCTATTAGTTATTTTTTGTTAACTTAATGCGCTGTTATTTGGTTGTTATATGGCTAATAATAAAATATGCGCTTAAAAATTAGCTGATTTTTATGGCTTTGTACTGATTTTTGATCCCAACTGTACTGATTATGTCACTATAATATCTGGCCACCCTATTCGTCAACCTCATGCTCAGGGAGTCGATCTAGCCTCTCGCCTAGCAAGGCAAAGAAATTTCTGAATTTGTCTTTTTTTGGCCAGCCTTGACTCCTCCCCATACTTGCTTTTCATCTCCGTTAAAATTTCCGTCATAAGGTCATTTTTGCGTTTTAGTGTGGGTGTTTGCGGCGAAGGATTGGAGTTCTCGCCATGTAACCACTCCACAGTAGCTTCGTCCTCTTCAACGACATTCGAGGTTGTGCTGGAAATGTATTACGAAAAAACGAGTAAATAGATACATATATGTACACATGTATACGAATGTTAGCGGTTATATAAAATATACCTATATATGTACATATAATAAAAAATTAAACACGCATTAAATACCGCCCATTATTATTCCGATATGTTAACGAAGAACATGGTATTTTCACCACGATTATCCAAAACGTATCTTTTCTTTTTTAATATAACGATGTCATTCAAGCAATATTCTTTCTATTTACCTAGCCGGTTCCATTGAGTCCGCTAGAAACTCAAGGCTTTCCCAGTATTTCCAAAGTGGACCCAACTTTTGGGCAGAGCCAGATGGACGATCTTCAACATTTTTTCCCCGTCGGTACCTATCCCGCAGACTTTTCCATTTTATTTTGACCTCTTTTTACTAAAACGTACATGTTTAAAGTTAATATAAAAACTAAAGTTAATGTTAATGCTACTACTACATATCTAAAAGTTAAGCTACCTGGGAAATTTAGCTCCTGGCTTATAGTCTCCCACAACTTCTCCTTGTATTTGAAGTCCTTGTATTTCGTTTCCCGTTTATCAAACAAGCACGGATGTTTTCGAACCATTTCTATTAGTTTTTCGGTTAAATTCTGCAAAATTCCAAATATTATTGATAGAAAAATAAAATATTAAAATACTTACATCCATCTTGTTTATTACTGCCGCGCAAAATATCATATGTCACTTTTAATTTGTTTTCAAATTTTTTTTGTATTTGCCTTTTCATCTTTGTCATTTTTGTCCTCTTTCTTTCTTACCCCTGCCTTCAGCACCCTTACTTAAAGACGCAACGCGCTGTCAAAATTGAAAATTCCATTTGCTCGGCGTTAACGCCGCGTTATTGTGGGATGCTCCATACAAATTGTACGGGCATGAGGATTTTTGACAATTGTTTGGCGCTTGACGCGCCAATTTTCGGACGGCAGTAAGTCTCGCTTTTTTTTTGTACCGTGTACGCTTAGTTAAGTGAATCATTTCAGCATGCTACCGTGCCTTCTTTTGCACGGCAGTGCGCTGTGATATACTGCCCTGCGATTTTCCTCCTAGCGAGGGACTCGCATGTAGATAAGCTGCGAAAAATGCAAAACCGAACGACGAGATTCATCCTCAACAAACCGTACGACACACCAACAAGATGTATGTTTGAAACCTTGAATTGGTTAAGCGTGAAGCAACAAGTTTTTTACCACGCTATTAAATTTGTGTACAATATTAAGAAAAGCAACCTGCCGGATTATCTTAGCGATAATCTCCGATATATAAATGAGACCCATACATATTTGTTAAGAGAGAATAACAGCTTCAGACACCCGAAGCATAGAACGGAAGTGGACAAAAAATAGTAATTTTTATTAAGGCTTAAAGTGCTTTATTGAATTACCAGAAGAAAAATTGTGATGTTATCACTCTTTTCATGCGGCTGCTATATGACTATTGTAGAACGCAGCCTATAAGATAGTGATATATGAACAATAGCGTGGATTAGAAACTAGGCCTTTCCAACCACCAAGATATCGAGACTAGGTGGGTCGGACACTCGGCATTCCCGACTACCTAGGGTACATTAAAAACCTTGGATAATAAACAATAAATGAGCAGATTAGTAACTAGGCCTTTCCAACCGTCACGAAAGCGCGACTGGGCAGATCGGAAACTCAGCCTTTTCGACCACCCAGGAGATGTCAAGATACGGAATAACCCAAAAAGTATAGCGCGGATTGGAAACTCGGCCGTTCCAACCGTCTACATAATCTCCGGACAATAGCATGCTTTTGTGTTGATATAAAAAAATTACAGTGATAAAGAAATAATGTTATTTAAAAATTTCCGTAGAGCATATCATATTTAATATTTAAATTTTAAATCAAAATCTAATTCTAAGAATGTTAAATCTTTGTTGTAATATAAGTATAGCAGACTGTAAAAAATAAATAAATAAATATAAAATGTAAAATCTTGTGTGTATCTTTTATTCTGAAATTCTTATTTCTATTCTTTCTTTCAAATGTTATTTTTTATATCTTCTATATGAATAAATGAATGCTACTACTACTACAAATTTATTTTATACTTATTTTATAGCGTAGATATTTTCATTTAGGATGAATTTTAAATTGTTACCAAAAACCGCGCGTCTACCGGTCGCTGTGGTGTACTGTTCAGAAATGCGCGCTACCATTCTGCTGGACCTTGCGCCGAGCCCAGCTCCCGACTTCTTCTTCTTTATTGGCGCTATAACCGCCTAAGCGATTTTGGCCAGGTCCAAAACAGCACGCTAGTCATTTCTCTTCTATGCTAACGGACGCCAATTGGAAATGCAAAGTGAAGCCAAGTCCTTCTCCATCTGGTCTTTCCAACGTAGAGGAGGCCTTCCTCTTCCTCTGTTACCAGCATCGCGGCCCGCGTTGAATACTTTCAGAGCCGGAGCATTTCTGTCCATTGGAAGGACATGGCAAAGCCGGCAGAGCCGCTGAATTTTAATTCGCTGCACTATGTCTATATCGTTGTAAAACTTATACAGCTCATCGTTAAATCGTCTGTGGTATTCCCCATCGCCAACGCGTAAAGGTCCGTAAATCTTTCGCAGAATCTTTCTCTCGAAAACTCCAAGCGCCGCTTTCTTCAGATGTTTTCATTGTCCATGCCTCCGCGCCATATACCAGCACATGCATGATGAGTGACTTATAGAGTGTGATCTTTGTACGACGAGAGAGGACTTTATTTCTCAATTGCCTACTCAGTCCAAAGTAGCACTTGTTGCCAAGAGTGATTCTCCGTTGGATTTCAAGGCTGACATTATTATTGGTGTTAATGCTGATTCCCAAATAAACGAAGTCGTCTACTTTTTCAAACTTGTAACTGTCAACAGTGACGTGGGTGCCAAGACGCGTATGATCTGGCTGTTTAGGTGATGACAGTAGATACTTCGTTTTGTCCTCATTCACAAACAGACCCATTCGTTTTGCTTCTCTATCTAATCCCGAGAAGGCATAACAGACGTAGCCCTTGTTTTTACCGATAATCTCGATGTCGTCGGCATACGCCAGCAATTGTATGCTCTTGTAAAGTATTGTGCCTGAGTGGTTCAGTTCTGCGGCTCTTATTATCTTCTCCAACATCAGATTAAAAAATCCAACGAGAGGGAGTCCCCTTGTCTGAAACCTCGTTTGATATCAAACGGCTCGGAGAGGTCCTTCCCTATTCTGACAGAGCTGGTGGTATTGCTCAACGTCAGTTTACACAGCCGTATTAGTTTCGCGGGGTACAAAATTCAGACATCGTGGCATAAAGACAACTTCTCTTCGTGCTGTCGAAAGCGGCTTTGAAATCGACAAATGGATGGTGTATGTCGATATAATTCTCGCGTGTTTTTTCCAAGATTTGGCGTATTGTGAGTACCTGATCTATGGTGGATTTTTCACGCCTAAAGCCACACTGATAAGGTCCTATCAGTTCGTTGACGGTGGGCTTCATCCTTCGCATAATACAACCTATGCTTAGAATGCTGATTCCGCGGTAGTTGGCGCGAATGGCGGGATCGTCCTTCTTGTGGATTGGGCTGAACACACTTAAATTCCAATTGTCGGGCAGGCGTTCATCTGACCATATTCTGCACAAGAGTTGATGCATGCACCTTATCAACTCCTCGCCACCATATTTTAATAGCTCCGCTACTAGGCTGTCAGCTCCAGCAGCTTTGTTGTTTTTCAAGCGCGCTATCGCTAGTCGTACCTCGTCATAGTCAGGTGGTGGAACATCGACTCCAAGGTCATCGACTTGGGGCTCGGGTTCGTCTTCTCCAGTAATTTCAGCGCTGCTACCATTCAGTATGGTGGAAAAGTGTTCCCTCCATAATTTTATGTACATTCTGGATATCGGTCACTAGGCCGCCCTTTGTTGTTCTTACAGGAGTTCGCCTTGGTCTTGAAACCTTCCGTAAGTCGCCTAACCCTCTGGTAAAATTTTCGCGCGTTCTTCCTCTCGGCTAGCATTTCAAGCTCTTCGCACTCACGTATCTCGGCCTCTCTCTTCTTCTTGCGGCAAAGACGTCTCGATTCCTTCTTCAGTTCCCTATAACTGTTCCGCGTGGCTCGCATTGCGCCCAATCGCAGCGTGGCCGTATAGGCGGGGTCTTTTTTTCTCTGCGGTTCCACTGCTCGCTTATGTCGGATTGTTGAAGAGTGCTCTCAGATAACAGGTGTGTGAGTCGAGTGGCGAATAAATTGGCCGTCTGTTGTGATTGCAGCTTTTCGACGGTAAGCTATCTTTGCATTAATGGGCGCACATTTTTTGCTGCACAGAGGCGGGTGCGTATCTTGGCTACAGCAAGATAGTGGTCCGAGTCGATGTTTAGCCCTCGGAGTGTACGAACGTCTAATACGCTGGAAGCATGCATTCCGTCTATCACAACGTGGTCGATTTCGTTTATCGTTTTTCGATCTGGAGACAGCCATGTAACTTGGTGGATGTTTTTATGCATGAACCTAGTACTACATATTACCATGTTTCGGGCCCCGGCGAAGTCGATCAGCCTCAGTCCGTCATCGGACGCCAAAGATCCCTTCCTTGCCCACCTTGGCAATAAAATCGCCGAGCACGATTTTAACATCGTGTCGCGGGCAGCGCTCATATGCACGCTCTAGGCGCTCATAGAAGAGATCCTTGGACACCTCGTCCTTCTCTTTCGTCGGGACTCGGCTACGGAGTCTCTCTCCGTCGCAAGGCTTCACACTTACTTTTCCTTGCCCCGTCCATCGCATTTCTTGAATGGCGGTGATGTCACCTTTTATCCTTACGAGGACATCAACCAGCCGGGCAGAGGTACCTTCGCCATTAAAGATCCGGATATTCCAGGTGCATACCCTCAAATCATATACGTTTGCCGTGGTCGTCATCAAAAAAAAGGGGGTCTCATCCGTGGCTGTTTGTACTTTGTACGTTGTGAGCGCGATTTGAACCGTACCACTTCTGCACACGGAACCATCCTCCCAGCTTCCGACTAACCTCAATAATAACAGTTTTTTCTACTTAATAGCGGTCGCCCCTCGGCAGGCAATTGCAAACCTCCGATTTATGTAATGAAAAACAGATTCTCATAAAAATACAATCGCTGTTCGGAGTCTGTGTAAAAGTGTAGATTTCTCCCCTTTGTGTGACATCAAGGCGCATACCACATATCAGAAGAAAAGCTCGGTCAAACACTAGCATCTATTATTGGTAATATTAATGGGTCTACCGAGTTTGGTAAAGATTGATAAAGCGGTTACTCAGATACAAGTTTTATCATAAGTGAGGTGCACCACGCACCATTACAAAAACTTTGAACTTATACGATTTTTTGCTTAAATGCAACTTGTTTACCCAATTTTTAGTAATTTGGCTCAATTAGTTACAGAAAAATTTTATTTTTTATCAAAAATTATTCATTTTTGACAATGAATTTTAAAGTACATAACCTGTTATTGAACCACCCTGTGGTTTAGTTAATTTTAAAACTTATATACTTCATTAGTAAAAAAGTGATGGGTTATATAACGAAAATAACGACGCCATATTTCAGAATACGGATCTTTGATATAAACCGTTCTTCCATATCACTAATTTTATACATACCCTTGTATTCCGTTGGAAAGAAATGTTGCGGGAGGCGGTGAACTTCGATACCGAGGCGCATTTCCTTTGAGGAATCGGAATGCATGACGCGCTGGATGATCGTTGTGAAGGATGTGATATGCTGAGTGGGAGACTTTTGTCAAACCATTAGAAGAATAGCTACTTGACAGCAGTAGAATAAAAATGCATATGTTGATTTCACAAATCATCTGGAATGGTCAGAAAAACTTAAAATTATTCAAGACCAATAAATTGTATTTCTATGTATGTATTTCTATTTTTATATTCCTCGAGTTTTTTAAGAAAGACGAGCTGTATTAGCACTTTTAAAAAATAGTTTTAGTGATAGCGAAACAAATAACACCGCCAATTTTATTGAATTATGGTAAATTATATAGTGACATATAAAGTTAAAATACCAATTGTAAAAGTAATTAGGGGCGAAATTGTTTAAAGATTCCGGAGAGGGGTTTTCAAACCGACTCTCAATGGGTTAATCGGGTTACTTTAGAAATTAGTTCAAGGTCAATTCATACATAAATCATCCGATCAACATACATACCACTAGTCCTATAAAACTTTAGGTCTGTTTGATGAATGCAAGAGAGTGGTCTAGTGCAGGAAATAGGCATTCGATGGGGGTTTTTCTTGCACTAAACGCACGATGTAGCGAAACAAAGATGGCGTCTTCCGCGGACCGCTAATTCTCGCTTTGTTGATTTTGCAACATCCACCCTTTCGCTGACGTCACAATATATGAATTTTTTTTGCACTAGTGGTCAATATCAAATTTCCCGTGCTATTAAAATGGCCTTGAAAGGAATTTCTCCGAGCAGTTGAAGCCAAACCTATGTTTTAACCAATGCTTATGCCCCTTTACAAAGGAGGAAGGCTATTGGAATTCCCGCACTGGAAAACGCTTGAAATCACGGTGTCCACTTACTCATTTTTTTCTGTACCAAACGTGTACCGAATAGGTTAAGCACATTGTTTATACATATGTAGATGTAGTTAATAGGGCAACCAAAAATATGCTCGAGCATGTTTTTTTCTTATACGTTATCACAAAATGCATTAAAAGAAAATGCTACTTATACAAAGATAAAGCGTTTTAGCCATATTTGTTAGAGAATATTTCGGCATATTTCGCAATGAATGCTTTTTTTTGAATGTTTTAGAAATGAATTTATTTAAGAAATAAGTGCATATTCAAAAAAAAATTTATTTCTGTTCTGGAAGAATATTAAATTATTAACATAAACATATTTTTGGGTACGGTTTAGTAAGTGGCCCACCTATTTCGGGGTATTGCGTCCAAAGGGGTGACCCGATCCAAAAAAAATTGCACACACTTGTAGCCAAGGGTCTACCCATTACTTTAACATCCACTATTGTAATTTTTGGTCACTAATTTATTTACAAATTGGGTTTGAAATATGCCCTTTTTTGTAAAATTCGGAAAATAGCTCACATTTATCACTCCTATTTTCCTTAAAGCAGCCACTTCACTAATGCATTTTTATATTCCCCTTCACTTTAAACTTTATTCGACTTGTTACAACTTTCTTTATTACTTTAATTTTAATCTATCAATCACAATTTATTAAATAAAAACATCTTCAAAACCACGCGTTTGCCTTTGGTTGCATATGCACATTAAATGGTGGCGTTTAGCTGTCAAACTGCTAAATATACAAGAAGGATGAGAGACAAAAGAAAATATGATATAACCCAGTCAGCATTAAAAATATAAACCTTTCCATGGAAAATATGTATTTACTGTCCCTGTGGCTCCTTTCGGGTGTTGGGTATGGTTGTATTTCTAAGTATAACGGTGAATTTCATTTTGTACGCGAAATTTATATGAACTATTTCATTTCGATTGCTGCACATATTTTTTCGATTTTTCTTATTAAAATGGCTGGTAAGTAATTAACGTATATAAAAATTGCCCATAAATGCAATTCTTTTGTTTCTAGATGAACGTCCTTCCACAAGCGCAAGCGCAAGGGATTACAATAAAGGCGGTGAATGGAATTTTGCGCGTTTGGTGTTGGAGTTGAGGACCCATGAGCAGGGGACTCAATTCGCGGAGGAGCACGGCTTGATCCCAAATACAAGGGTTTGCCCCTTTCATAAGTTACCTATGAATAGGCGAAAGGGTGGCAAGTTTGGGTTTTTCGTATGCCGGCGGGGAAATTGTGCCAAAAGACCCCGCGTATCTGTAGCTGCAGGGACGCGGTTCGAGGGGGTCCGTATAAGCGTGCCCCACGTGTACTATCTCATGTACGCCTTCGTTGAGAACTTCCGCCGAGAAATGGTTCTGCGCCAAGACCACGTGAAAGAACAAAAAA
>NW_023462929.1:0-16373 GCF_013731165.1 Rhagoletis pomonella | reverse complement strand
AGTTGCAGCTTTTTGACATAATTTTCAATGGGACATCTGTAAAAAAACTGCAAAAAAATTTACAGTGGATTTTATTTTGACTTTGACTACGGGCCAATCACTTTAATCCTATTTTTAGCTAATTTAAAAGAGTTAAATTTAATCAAGTTAAGGAACTTCCTATTCTTCTTAAACGGAATCGCTATATCTATAAATTATTTTATACTTTTTAGTTCTTGTTGTAATAAAACCGTGTTTTTAGTTTTTTAACTATAATTTTATTTTCTACTGTTTAGGCCTTTGAAATCTTGCAATTAATCTTATATTGTCTGTATATTTCTACTTCTGTCCATTTCTTTCAATGCGACCAAAATTTTCCCCACCCTGCTTTTTAGCTACACTTTTTCCAACGTGCTAGATTTGACTTTAACAAACAAAATTTTCAATATATTTCAATTTAAATAGGCAATACACATATTCTGAATATAGACCAAAGCGGATACCGATTTTTTAATTATATAGACTCGCGCGCCACATAACTGCCAACATTTTTTGTGTAGTTTTTTTATCAGCACAGTACTGATTTTTCAACTCTTGTACTGATTTTATTCATTTCTTCAATCAGTACGCTAACGTCCTGATTTTTCAAAATTTGTACTGATTTGTACTGAATTTTTAATTCAAACAAAATACTTTAGGATTTTCTTAAGGTTTTTCCATAACGTTGGGACTTACTTAAACGGTATTGTAAAAAGTAAGAAGAAAATAATTTAATTATAGTTGACATGTTTTAGATAATGTTTAATATGACATGTTTCAGATAATGGGTAATATGCCCAAGAAATTAATGCAACAAAAAAAATCAATAGTTTTACGGGCATATCGCCGGGTCGTTACGTACCAGTTGCGATTATATGAAGGAGCTTAAGTTATTTAAAAAGAAGGCTGACGTTTTTTTGTCGTGTGTTGTTAGTTATCTCGAAAATAACTTTAAGTTTAACAACAGCAAATTTGAATATTCGAATGGCTTTTCCCTATAACTTACACACATTTTTCACAATTTACTGACATTGTAAAAGAGTTTTGCATATGTACAAGACTTAGAGTTAGATACTCTTTTTGGCGAGTTCTTAGTCTTTCAAAGTATTTGCGTAGTTGAAAAAAATTAATTTAAGCCATAAGGATTTATAGATGAAGTCCTAAAATAGTGGCAGTTTTCCACAGTTTGAAAAAATATGTAATTTGGTTTTCCTTTTTTCAATACCACACTCAAACGAAGCAATTCAGAGGATCTGAAGTATAAAGTTTGCTTCCTGGCGCAAAGAGGGAAACCGGCTTGTAATAAAATTTTTTTAAAGTGAACTTCAAATTGAATTTTAAAATTAAATGTATAGAATTCTTTGACAATTTAAACACTGAAGATGGAAATTATCTCATTATTGCTATTCAAAAATGTCGTAAACATAAAATAATTTATTTGCTACTGTGTACAATGTGTACACTCATGTTAAAATAAATAACACCTTTATTTTTTATGAATTATATTTTATTTATATACCAAAATATTGTCAAAAACATGTACTGTGGTGTTTTAAAATATTATCTGTCACTTACATTCTTAACTTTGCTTTGAATAAAAATGTACTGAAAACGGGTTTTCCAAATATCTCGACTCCTGCGCCACCTAGCGGATTAAGTCATCTTTTATATTGCATTGTCCTCGAGTACTGAGCTAAGTTTAAAGTTTCAAGTCTGTAGCTTATCGGGAAGTTTTTTAAATATTGATTGCAAAGTTCCAGGACATACATACATACATGCAAAAAACTAATTTGAATAAAACCGATAGTAAGTTGTGTATGAATGCACTTTCCTTCCCCCTAATGTTCAACGCTGAACATTTTGGGCTATTTAAAAATTGCATTATGAGAAAGTAAATTTTTCTGGATTTTCGCAGCAATGTTTTCGATTTTCGGAAAAAGGCATTATAAAAAGAAGTACGGAAGCCCCTGTGTCGGCCGTCAAAAGAAAAAATTAAATTAATGAAATTGATTCCTCGACCCAAAAAACCCCCGGATCCACATTTTGGCTAGTTTTCAATACAGTTGTTTCAACAGGTGAACCACTTTTTGAAAAAAAACTAGATAGAAAAAATCGCTGGAACGAAATTAATTTTAGACCTATGGTTTCCTGGGCAAGAACGATTGAAATTACCCAAAAAATCATAATCACGATGTGCCTCTGTTAATTTTTTTGGGTCCCTACAAATCGATCCGCCCTAATATACATACATACATATGTTCGTGCTGACAGGTTCATAAATTAATTTTTGAAAATGCGGCACTTTCTCCCTACATATGTAATTTAGTTGAAAGCAAGTAACAAAGTCTAAATTCGGGCGAAGCCGAACATTAAATACCCGGCGCACGTATTAAATATAGTTTTTTCACCTTCCTGAAAACAACCGTTACATGGTAAGCGGGAGTGGTTTTGCCGCTAATTTAAACATCATCTTAATGAGATAAACTTATATAGTTATAAGTGGGCAGTATCACGCCCCTTTTCCAAAATTCCATAATAATGAGATACACGCCCATTTCCTAGCAATTTATTTAAGACGCATTTCTTGCTTAAGAATTACTGCAAAAATCGATTTTGAATATGTAAATTCGCTTCAGAAGTTACGTTATATAGGATGTGGGCGTGGTTATTGTGCAAAATTTAAAAGAAATTGTTTAGGCGGTTACGGCGATATATACATCTAATCACAAGTAGGCGTGGCTACGCCCATTTAAAAAAAAAATTATAAAATGCTTATTTTCTGCCTGAAGATCATTGTAAATATCAATTTGGAGAGAATAAGCTTTAGTGGTAACTAAAATATCGCAGTTTTCGTATTTCTGAGAACTACCGATGTAGGCGTCGTTATTAGTGTTGCCAGATTTTTTCCAGCCATACGGGACCAACGCGTTAGAATTGTCTTTGCTAACTTATCTTTATTTATTTATTGTTAATAATTTTCATTTAAAATATGGGTCGATCTATATCAGACACCACATAAGTAAAAGTTTCAAAGCTTGCTCAAAGTTCAAAAAACCTAATTAAACTTAAAGTACTTTTCATCAAAATTTCGAATTTTTATTAGATTTCCTAAAAATATTTTGAGTATGCAGTTTTATATCCCATTCAGTTTTAGTATAATGAAGTGCCAGTTCCATGTCGCTAAAAATTTTCATTAACTTTTTAGATTTTTTTTTGTGGAGTGTTGCGCATTTTTTTCCACATAAAAGTCAGTTTTGCTTATGCTTACTAAAAACTTTGTGAAGTTCCGTACATGTAGTATAGTGCACATGCTTAAAGCAGGGCACAAAAGTTTAAAACGAATTATAAATTGTAATATCGCAATTGTTCAAAGCTTTGTTTTTTCGAAATTGTTAGTTTTAATTTTTATGATCATTGATAAGATTGCATTGATAAGTACTGTTTACAGAGACGTTGACCCGTATGATGGTTGCCAGAACGTTTGACATCGGGATCTGGCCGGTGCCATGTGCACCCGGGCGTGCAACGTATGCGGGTAAGTGTTCCACCGCGAATTCTATATTTTGTTTATAATTTATATTACTTTCAACGAGCGATTTGTGTATATGAGTTATTTCCAAACAAAGTGCTATCTTTTTGTCCCCCATTTTCAAACTATTTTATGGTGGTTAAAACGAAAAATTTAAAAGAGCATTATGTGATCCAAATAATGAACCACCAACAAAGCTGTTTTTTATTATTGTGAGTCGTTTTTTTTTCTTTTGAGAACGGTATTTCTTTGAAACACATATTATACTTACTCCATATAAAAATATTTGTCCCCGCTCAGGTTATGCGATAATCAACATGAAAAAAAGTTTGAACAAAGAAACCATGAAAAAAAAGCGTAACTGTTTGTGAATGACTACCATAACTTTTATGTTTTATTCTATTTTTGTTATAATATTGCCCCGCTAATTTTCTTGAATATCACTTTTTTTGCCGTGATATTAACTTTAGTTCTTTTGCTTGCCTAAGTGTATTGCAGTTAAGAAGCAAAAGAAGCTAACGATCGATTGACATAAGAAATAACTTATAAAACAGGGAACTGCAATTATTCATGATTTTAAGTGTTGAATAACACAAGAAATAGTGTAGTGGATAATATTCATTGAAAAATATTCACACATATGCACTAACACTATTTTACGTACGGCACACAAAGCGAGAGTACCCTGCAGTGAAAAGCTAAACCAGTATGCACAAATTCCAGTTCATGAACTATTATTTAAGGATAAAAGTCATACCAGTTCGTTATGAACCATAATTATACCAGTTCCGCGCAGAAAAAAGTAAACTAGTTGGTAGAAATTCTAGTTCGAAAACTGGTATTAAAGGGGAGAGTCATACCAGTTCGTCATGGACTATAATTATACCAGTTCTCCGCAGTGAAATGCCAAACCAGCCAGTATAAGTACTAGTTCATTAACCAGTATGTGCTAAAGCGATGGCCTACCATTTCGGCGATTTCGAACAACTTATGCGATCAGCGACATCTGTCTTTGAATAGGCATAACCAAAACTAAAACGTGGTTAATTGCTTTCATCACAAATGTCGGCTGTGGCGTCGAGTGAATACTACTGATTCTGGTTCTGAGATCTCAGATTCGAGTGCGCGTAGAGGTTGTTAAAGTAAAGTAAGTAAATTAATTTAAATAATTATTTCAATTTAAATATAAAATAAAAATTGTACATAAATTTAATTTGATTTGGAAAAAACCTAAATATGTACTCAAATGTCATTAAAAAATGAAAATAAATAATTTTTTGTTCTTTTTAAAACAATAAATTTAAAAATTACACAAGAGATATAAATGACAAAAAAAAATTAAAAAAAGTAAAATAAAAAAAGATTCGCTCACTGAGATTCGAACTCGGATCTCTTGATCTGGCGTTCCAAAGCTTTACTCTGTCGACCATTGCCACTGTTGCTGCGCCGCGAGCAAAATGACATACTTATGCTTTTCACGGGGGATGAATAGGCAGTCTATCCCGTCAACTGGTATGATGCTACTAGTATTTCTACTGGTAGCGTGCTGATGCAGGTGCGGACAATTGACATCTCCTATGGCACCGCCATGTTAAAAATACCAGTCGCTAACATTGAAAAAGGATACAACGTGAACTAGTTGGGCTGAAACGCAAACTGGTAGCATTCTAGTTCACAACTGGTAACTTTTCCTGCAGGGTATGTACAATGACTAAGTTCTCTGTTGACATGAATTGGTGTAGTGCTCAATTCTCTCATTGAGCCATTAAACAAATGTGTTATACCGAAATGAGTCGCAGCACTAAGAAGCACCAATGAGTGATTTTAGTGAATTTAGTGATTTTCGTCGTTTATAGCAACAAAACATTTACAAACGACGAGAAAGCGACAGCATGTGAAGGCACAGTAACACACTCTCACTTTTAGCTCACACTTGTTTATAGTGGCGCCCGCATGTCGCACAGTGTTGGGAAATGAAATTGTTCCTTCAGTACGAAATCTATACAAAAACTATACTTTTCGACTGTAAATTGCATCGACTTTTTAGTTTGCTCAAATATTTTCTTAGTACATGCATACATAGATTCCCTTCAAGATCAATGATTTGATGGTATTCATGGGAAAGTTTATGTAGGTAAATTTTACACTTTGAACATAAATGTGTATGCACATATTTTAAGGTACACTTCTTAACAAACAAATTTTTTCAAGTTATTATGCAAGGATAAAAGAGACGTCTTCTTTGAATTCAGTATTAAAGTTTGACAATTTATTTTTAGTAATTCAAGTGCTTATCAAAACTTTACGACACTCACATATTGACAAGATTGGCCATTTATCTTAAAATTATTTAATTTTAATTATTCGTTTATAAAAATGCAGTTTATACTTTAATAAAACCCCAAGGTTCAATTTTTGCGCAACATTAAAAAAATCAAATAACTTTCGTAAAAATTTCGGGCTTTTAACTAGATTTCCTAGAAGTACATGTTTTGAGAATGCCGTTTGTAGTCCGATCAATTTAAATGAAGCGCAAGTTTAAAATAGCTGCGACTTATCGTTGATTTTTAATATATATATTTTTTTTATGAAGGTGTTGCTCATTTTCTTCGTTAAAAAAATCGCGTTTAGATTAGACATTGACGGTAAATTTCAGCTACTTT
This sequence comes from Rhagoletis pomonella, assembly GCF_013731165.1. NCBI lineage: Eukaryota > Metazoa > Arthropoda > Insecta > Diptera > Tephritidae > Rhagoletis > Rhagoletis pomonella. The sequence continues at coordinate 10,163 of NW_023462929.1, read as the reverse complement.
AAACATGCACTTTATTATACTAAAATTGAAATAGAAAGCTCGAAATTTTTACGAAAGTTTGTCGACTTTTTTAATGTTGTTCAAAGATTTAAACTTATTTTCATACAGTTATTGTTAAGGAATTAACTATATTTTTATAAACAAATAATTAGAATTAAAAAATAATAAAAAAAAATAGTCAACTCTAGTCAATATATGAGTGTCGTGAAGTTATGATATTTAAGAACATTAAGAATTAACGATGACACTGTTTCTAACTATATGAAGCTGATTGTGAGGTTGATAGCACAGTTTTGCTATGTTATAATGGTTATTTCAAAACCTTTTTTCAAAACCTACAAAGGCAAAAACGAGAAGGCGAAGACAAAAAGATAAAAAAAAAATCCCGCAGTGAATTTTCAGAGCTGTGTATATATTAGGTTTGTTCGTCGAAAATCCAGCAAGAATTATCCAACACTCAAAATATCAGAGAGTAAGAAAAAATTCTCTCAAATTCTCTCTCATGTTGAGAAACTTGCAAATTTCTGCACGAACGCAAATTTGCAGGAATTTGCAAGTTTCCTTGCCAGCTGGTGTCCACGGTTGCATTTCAAACATAAAAAATTTTTATAGAATTTTTAAAATTCTTTCGGATGGCCAAAAACAGGATATACATGTATATTTCTTGTTGTTCTGACTTTCTTATACATACATTTCAATTTCTTCATCGTACTAGCTGTCCGGTTTCTTAAATCGACTCTGGTTGCAATTGCATTCCGATTGCGAATACAATTTTTTTCAGCCGAGTTAAATTCAAATCATTGGAATTAACTAAATTAATTATATCAACAATTATTTACTTCCTTTTGTCATAACAAAATCGCTCGTGTTTATAAATTTTTAAATTTAACGAACTAATTTATTCAAATTATTGTAGACAAAAATGCAACCATGCGCCACAACCACATGTTTTTCGTGTTTGCAAATTCTTGCTGGGAAAATTTTTTCCAGCAAGAATTTGCAACTTCTCTCCAAGAGAATTGTCACTTTGCTCTCACAATTTTTGATTGTTGGATAAATTTTTGGTCTGCACGAACGCGATTTGGGCAAAAATCGTGATAATTCGTACAAATTCGTACACATTTTTTGCTCGACGAACAAACCTATTTATAGTATTCATCACAAAATAGTATAAAAAGTCTTGCGTAGTAAACGAAATTGTATTATAAAAATACAATTGTACCAAAAATGCCAACACTGATGTAGCGCAAAGCAGAACACAAGGCGAATTAATATAAGGTGATAGCAGGAGTACAAAAACTAAAATTTACATGTATTTTGTTTTTGCTTTGGCGGCATAAACTGTCAAAATCTGTAAGAGTGTGTGTAGGAATTCAAACAAAATTTTTCAATTTGATATCAGAAGCCGTGCGGCGAAACACATACACAAAATCAGCTGAGCTAGTAACACCACCTTATATTAATTCGCCTTGGAAGAACACAATTAATATTAAACTCATTCAAATTATTTTCAGCCTCTCACTCGGCCAAATGAGTAAAATCCAGCTGGGTAGACCAGTGATGAAATTGATGGTACAATTATACTTTTTTCGTACATGTTGGAAGCCAAAAGTACATTGGTACTACATTGACATTTTTAATACATTTTTGTCAAGATACGGTACTGCAGCTCAATTATGTCGAAATACCACACTCTATTTACTTCCACTTTTGAATTTTTGTGCATAAAAATATAGTCATATTTTTCTACCATATTTAAGTAAATACATGGTGCTTATTAAAAACGAAACTCTTACTTAAATAAAAAACAAAAGTTGCTGTCATAATAGGTCTATTCATAATATTTTCCAGTAAGTACTAGCAGCCAGAGAATAAAATAATCATAGCGAGTAAAATTGAGGGGAAGACTAATATATCAGAAAAGGTTATTGAACGCAAAACGAGTAACAACGTGAAACTTACGCCATTCTGACTTTCTGATAGGTAAATTTGGTAGGAGTATTTTTGTATTCTCCGCACAAAATCCTCCAGCAGAAAAAATCCTGAGCAGTTTGCAAAATTTGCAAAAACTTGTAATCTTCGAAACTGCTGATAACTTTCACAGTTGCAATAGGTGGTTCATTTGGTAATTTATTATCCGCTTGGTGCATTGTTCCCAATTTGGAATTTTTTTACTATTGAATACTTTTGTATAGGAAAATGTTTTTAAAATATAAATGAATTATCTCGGAATGAATAAGTTTTTTTCTAACAAATATTTTTGATACCACATTATGACGCGTTCAAAAATAAAAGAATCTCCTCTAAGCACCCTTCTTTGTTTCACAAAAATTAAGTAGATATAGCTACAAATTTGCCTTTAAAATTATCCCATATTCGTTTTAACGATCAACTGACAAATTCGGTCAGAACCTTTCCGCATTATTATCTATTTTTCGTATATTTCTGGAAAAATATGGTACAATTGAAAAATTGTATACGGCAGCCAGCCATAGTTAACGCCCGGAAATTAGAAAATTAGAGATTAATACTAAATTAACTAAATTAAACTTTTGTTTCTTTCTTTCGTTTATTCACGAACACATGTTTGTGATCAGCAGACTTTTTTACTTGTAAGTTTTCGCAGGGAAAATTTTTTCCAGCAGAAAGTGGCGGATTGCAGTGTCATTTTGCGCTCTCGATTTCCCCCACTTTGCAAAAGAGCACTGCTATTAACTTGTTTATTTCTATGAAAGGAAACATTTTTGTAAATATTCCATTCCGTTAAATGCAACGGATTTTTAATGAAAATTTTTGTATTACTTGCACTAATGTAATAAGTATAACTTGTATGCTTTTGTTGATTACCTTGGCGTTTGGTGGCCTTTTCAATTTGATTTGCACTTAAGTTTTCCACCTTCGACACTCCATGTTTTATATCATGATTTTTATACAGAAAATCTAAAAACATGTATATGTAACTATGTATGTATGGTCTTTTAAATGTTGGTACTTTCTCGGCTTTTTTAGTACACTTTTTCTTGGCCATTTGGTACAAAATTAAAAAAACTCATTTATCATCCCTGGGGTATACTATACTCGATAGAGGCAAAAATTGCCGCGACACATTAGTTAGTATATTTTGAGTGTGTTCTTGTTTTGGTGGATATTACTCTTATGCAGCGTTTTCGCTGCATTTAAAATGCAACATATACACTCTCGAACATATGTTTTCGAAGAGCGTTCATGCTATCGCATTTAGCAAATGTACATTTACGCGAGTTCGAAATCGTATGCTTTTGACAAACAGCCGTGTTCCAGTCGCTTATTCAGATCCGTATCTATTACGATCAATTCTCACGCAGAAGATAATGTGCAAAAACCCTACTGAAAAGGAAAAAATAAATTTTAAACCAAAACTTCAATACAAAAATTTGAATTGTTTTAACCATGACAGACCATTTGTTTATGTATGTATTCATTTGTCGGTGCTGTCAATTAAAATTTCCTCACTTTATTAAGAAACAAAACAAACAGAAATGATCACAAATTGATCCAGATTTCTATCAGCATCACATCGATATTGAATTTTCTTAACTTTTCTTTATCCAAATAATGTAAAATAATAAATGAAATCTCGATCGGCGATCACTGAAACGCAGCTAGCCACTGTATACTCGAAAATGCAATGTTGCGACTTTTTCTCATTAAACCATGTTCGAATCGTGGAAATTTTGGAAGATCACATGGTTGCTTTTAGCATTTAGATTCTTAATGCAAAAATGGAGTTGCATTTAGTTGCATTTAGGTGACGAATTTTGTATGGATAAATGTACATTTAGAGTAGCATTTAGAGCTAAATGCGCTAAATGTGCTTTTACGCGTAAGCAAAAACAGCCCATTACCCATTTTTTTAATTAGTGTAAGCACTCATTTGCACTAAATGTTATGGATCATGAATAAGTACACTAATTTTATTAGTACTCAAAGCCGGTCTCTGTTATAAAATCAATTACTTTTTGTGTGTCTTAAGTGAATTTATCATTGCACCATGGTAAGTAAGGCTAAATATTTCCGGAATGTCACCTAGTTTTTGATGCAAAAAAAAACACTAAAAATAAGATAATTACCAATGTCTCTTTATTGCTTAAGGAGTTTCAATGATTTTCTTGTTTTTATATTTTGGTGAAATAAGACTTTTAGAAAAAAAAACAAAAAATTTGAAATATTTCCAGTATGTCGCGTTTAGGTGAAAAAGGATTTCTTAATTATTTCTCCAAAAGTGTTCAAATGGTATATGGGAAATTGTTGCCGAATAAAGATTAAACAAAAAGACTACCTCTCAAGAAAATCCCCACGTTAATGTCATAAGAAGGTGAAAAACTTCAATGTTAGCATATAAATGAGTTTCAAAGTGATATGCAAATGTTTAAATAGCATGCATTTAATGTTAAAAATCAGTACAATGCTTATGCTTAATTTCTACTAGGCATTGATATGACAAACAATTTGAGGCATTAAAAAATCGCATGTGAAAACTAATTTAATGACTATTTTTTTCAACGTAATGACACGAATATTTTTTAATGCCCTACTTTTCCATTGGAATTTTTGTTATTTAATACCTAGGGGAAATCCAGCTTTACTTTTTAAAAAGTGACATTCTGGAATATATTTTACAAAAATAAGAAAAAAAGTTAATTTTTAGTAAACGATTTCAGAGGATAAATTTATCAATCTTTAAAAAAAATATAAAAAATACCTGTCGTGTACACTTTGCTTGGAAATGACCCATATACGTTTGTGAATATGTACATATACATATATGTAAATAAATATATATCCATAGGTTTCTCGGAAACGGCTATAGCGATTTTGATGAAATTTTGTATTCAGACAATGTTTTGCATTCTAAGGTTATCTAAAGAGGTGTTATGCCCGCGAATGTTCGTATAAGGTTACCATCTATTCCAAAATATTTATAAATTAAATGTTATTATATTAAACGAGCAATTCTTGTACATATGTAAATATACATACATATGTATGTTTATATTATATCCATAGGTTTCTCGGAAACGGATCCAACGATTTTGACGAAATTTTGTATGCAGATAATATTTTGCATTATAAGGTTATCATCATGGTATGGGTATCAAATCAAAAGTATTTTAAAAATCCTTAATTCAGACATGTTTTTGAATAGGGTTGCAACCATTTTCCATGTCGTATTTATTTAAATTATTGTTTAGAAAATAAAGAAACACAATTACCCTTCATCAGCACTAAAAAGCAAACAATCCTTAAAAAATGTATAACGCGTCTAAAGCGATACGAGCCGTGTGCAGACTGACATTGCGTGCACGTTCATTTTGTTTCACTGAAAACATGTGGTACTCCTGCAAGAAGCCTGACCTATGATTATCGGTTAAATTAGTGGGAAAACTTCGATAGCAATTAGGGAAGACAACGATTAGTTCGATTAGTTAGTAATTCGTAAGGTAATTGTGTCTGAATTACTTACAAATGAGGTAGGTAATTCGCTCTCAAAATTTTGTGTGGCGAATTAAAGCTCAGTTAGTCTAGACTTAACTTAATTTAACTTTCCGTAAGAAATCATCAATTATTACTCAACACGTGAATTTAGGCCAACAGCAGAAATATTTTGTTTTTGCATTTTTTTCAGCTGTTTATCAGTTCGCTGGCTAAAACGCCATATCAACAAAATTCATGCAAACAAAAATGTTTGCTTTCATTTATTTTTAAGAAATATAAAAACGAGAGTCTGGCAAGCCTGATTCTCTCACCGCTCTCAATTTCCGTAAGGCCGTAACTTAAGAACCTAAAATCTAGAGGTTCTTAAGTTTCTTATGGTAAGTTAAGTTTTAACCATCCGCCAACACAGTTTCTTATATAACAGGTTGGCCAAAATTATAAGTTAAGTTACGTTACGGAAATTAAGTCTAGACTAACTGAGCTTTTTTGCAGCTCGAAGTGTAATTGGGGCGCCAATTACGAATGAGAGAGCCAATTACGAGATTTTATAGGCAACTTTAGAGGCGATTAGTTGAATTAAAAGTTGGCTGCCCGAACTTCATTGGAAGCGATTAGTTGAAAGGCCGTTCACACCAGGCTTGTTTTGCTTTTAACTCAAAGTTGCCTGCAAAATCCCTCATATATATATATAAATATGTGTTTGCATCGTAATATTAAATAAGAAATTCCATTAACAATATTACAAACAAAATATTTATAAATTAAAACTACATATCTAAATGAACACTATTTGGTATCCAAACCTTGATATCTTATTTAATGTCTAAAAACTTTAAGAGTATGTATATGCTCGGTCAAACTGGTACTTAATTAAAATGCGCCGTAATCATAGGAGGTCCTCACACCGAGCTCGGTAATATTGTAGCTGGTATTCGTTGGCTTCCGTGGTTTATTTTTTTCTTGTAAAATTGCCATTTTTCCGAATAAAAATTAACCGAATTACCGAGCTGGCAGCTCTGATAAAGTTCTAAAGAATAGCTTAACGAAATACGTTAACACACCAGCTGATTTGTGCTGACACTCATTTCAAGGTCTTATTTGCAACTATATGTACAAATAATGAGTAACAGGTCTATTCTGCATATTACCGATGATATTGTTACCGAAAAATATTATTATCAAAAAATTGTATCACCTCTTGTCACCGCAATTCTAGGTAATGCAGTCAAAATATTCAGTAATTCAGCTATGAAGGTTTGTGAAAATTCTGGTATTTCATATTTAACGGGCCAATATTTTGTTACTAGCTTATGAGATTTTAACAAAATTTACCGGCTACAAGAGTACACAAAATGCGAAAAGAGGTTTACAAATTTAGAGGAACTTTATTTAACGGGTAAAAAATGTTTGCTACCAACGCAGAAAAGACCTGTAAGTATAAAATAGCTGTATGTTATGTAACTTTATATTAAAATGTTTAATACAAAATCAACAAAAAAAAATTTCGGTTTACCGTGAAGTAATAGCAAAGTGGCGTTCCCACTTAGGAAGATTTACCGAGTTAACGAATACCCAGTACAATTTTACCGAACTTGGCGTGAAACTCCCTATAGTTAAAAGAAAGTTGACAGTGAAGTTAAGTAGCTGCAGGTTTTTGACATAATTTTCAATGTCAAAAAACTGCAAGTAACTTCAGAATCAACTTTATTTCGGCTATGAATATTTTTCGATAGCCGAACACAGGTTTTTTTAAAACTAGGCCCCCTCTACAATCATGTTGAATATGTACAACATTAGTTTAAGTTCGTTTAATTAGTAGAGCTAAAACTTTATGGGTTCGAAATAATAATTTGTTATATTTCGTCGCTTATCCTTTAAAATTCTTATGTATGTACATATTTACATGTAAATTCTTAGCGACTTGTAGTTGTCAGTAGAATAAGTTGCTGTCTCCACAGGCAAAAGTTGTTTTCTTGATAATGTTAACAGGCAATATTTTGCCAATGGAGACCGCATATTGCTCTTGGAATTCATAATTATCAGAGCTTTTATCTTGACAAATATTAACAGTAATTTTGTAGTTTGACAGCTACATTTTCATTTGCGTGAAAACTTCTTCATTTTCTATATTTATTATAAAAGCGAAAATTGAGCTGTTTTCTATTAAAATATTTGTTATTATGCAAATTTTTTAAGTGATTAAATCCGGCAAAAATACTTGTTATATCAGTCAATAAAAATTACAGTTGGTAAGCAAAAACATTTGCCTGTGGAGACGGGTTATAAGCCCTAAAGTTGTTAACGTACACTAGACCGTACCTCGATGTACACATGTGCTGCAAAAAAGTGCAATTTGTTCCAAGAGGCTTTGAACACTCACTATGTGAGTATTTCAGGAAAGTAAACATTTTTTTCGACACCCTGTAAAACCGTCTCGTTTTTTTTTTTTAATATGACAGCACTACTCCAGTAGCGCTGTATATGGCAAGGAGATAAATAAAATCCTTAAACCGCCAGGTTATCTTTCAGATGGTTTCGAAGCGAAATATGCAATCGCCTTGGGTGGATGTGTAAAACACATGGTATTGTACCCAGATTATCATGATTTATTATTTTTATTAATTTTGAAATAGCGATTTGTTGGCAGACCGCATGAACCAATTAGAACAGATCTGACGGTTGAGAAGCATCCATTTGTAATAGCCAGGGAACGGATTTTTAGGACCTAAAAGCCTATAAAAAAGGCAAAATAAAATAACGAAATAGGCAGGAAAAGGCACTAGGTATTGCAAAAAAAGCAAAATAAGGCACTAAAAAAAGAACAATCAAAAATACATTCGGCCCTATTCCCATTGTCGAAACGGCAGTCGTTCGTCGACATTTGAGATTTTCATTGGCGTTATGAGACAACCAATGACATAATCCACTACAAATTTGTATTCCTTTTGTCCATTCGAAATGAATAAGTATTGAAAACGTGTTAAAATCTGCCGTTAGTGTTTTTATTTTCAACATAATTCAACGAACCAGAATAGCGGTGATTAATTTTAGAAATATTTATATTACAAGTAAAAAGAGAAAAACTATAACTAGTTTCATTATATGAAAATTTGTACATTGAATCTTTGACTATTTTATCCTTTCGAGTTTCTAACTCATAAAACTTTAATCTGTATAGTTGTAGTAACATTGAACCACAAGATGCATTTTGAAATATTCTGGCAGCATTTTCATTCGATTTTCGCTAAGAAAAGCCTTGAATGTACTTAATGTGCGCTCGACGTAAGTTGATACAAGTGTAGCCCAATTTAAATATGAAACGTTTGAAATGTTCATATTATCAGGAATAAGGGCATTTTCCTCGCCCTTTACAATTTTATCCACACCCCTTATTGTATCCAAGCCTACGTTAGCTGAGAAAACGGCTTTGAATTTTTCCAACACCAATTTGGCAAGAGGTTCCTGCGCTTCTATAAGCCGCATGGGCATGTGTGAATTTTTTAATCTTAAAAAAAAAATTGTAAATGCTATAGTAACTTTTTTAAAGGTAGAAAAGGCAAATATCTTAAAACAGGCAAAAATAGGCAATATAAAATGTGTATATATGGAATCAGCGAAAGCTAAATCGTGGACATTCTTAATCGAATATACTCTATCTCTTTAGCAGAAAAAAGGCAATTTCCATAAAATCCGTCCCCTTCGTAATTTTGAAGTTTGCTGCTTCTGTTTTGCTTCTTTCTTTATATGTGTTTTGTCGGTGGTTTATTTCAGCGATTTTCAATAAATTTTTTGTGCAAATGTAATTAAAATGAAGAGCGCGTTGATTGGGTGGTGCAAAAACACGTACAAAAATAATAAATTGGTTAGCACAAAAAGTGCTACAAAATAGCTTGAATTTTTTCTTTATGCTTCGTCTTCATATTCTTTGTTTACTTTTCATCTTGTCAAATTTGTGTAGTTGGATCATGGGCAGACAGCCTTCAAAAGCCGAAAGGGCAGATACAAGACTTCAGAGTGACCATTTGTGCTTTTTTAACCTGGTACTTATTACAAAAGAATGTAACTGAGTAAGTCTATTTTTACAGATGAACTTATCACTGAAGTAACTTAAACTAATTTTTTTTTCTTTCTGTAAGAAGGAAAACATCTCATCATAACTTATTTATTAGTTCAGTTTCATATATGTAGAAAGTTGATCAATTCTGTATACTCAATTAACGATTTAAATATGGTAATTAGCTATTTTGGCATTGAGCGCTTGACATTCAAATATTGCATGCTCCGCGGTTTCACTGTCACCGCAAGCCAGACAAGAATCCGACTAATATTACGTTTATGCGACAGAATTCATGAATTCTTCACTTCATTCATTCAAAAATGGTCCCGTTTATGCATAGTTCACGAATTTGAAAAAGTGGCAACGCGCTAGCGAGAAACTAAACAGTAGGGTTGTGGCTGTTTTGGCCTCCTTTTGGGTTTGGAAAACCTGTTGGTAACTGAAAATGTACCATATTTTATTTAAATTGGTTTTAATATATTCTCATTTTAATCTATTTGAATTTATTTTATATTTGAACAATTCCACGTAACTTTGCCAGTTTTAACCCACATTCATGAAACGAATTCGTGAATTAGCCATCGCATAAACGTAGTGTTTATGTATGCGTACGATTGAGTATTTTGACTTC
>NW_023462928.1:0-16374 GCF_013731165.1 Rhagoletis pomonella | reverse complement strand
TTGCATTGCACTGAATTAAGTTTTTGTATATATTTTGATGCACAGTGCCACTCCGCGATCAAGGAATTATAAGTTCGAAAAATATGGGTTTGCAAATTAAAATTAGCTCATTTTACGGGGACAGTTATTATACATTTTGAAAAGTTATTAATTAGCTTACAATAGCCATTGAAACTTGGTTTAATTTGTACAAGACAATTAACTAATTTTCCATTTAGTAGCCGGTCACTTCACATAATGCAATTTTGTGAAGTAAAATTTCTCGAATTTAGCAGCTAATTCGGTCTGTCTTCCTACTGTTTGCTGTTTGCTTTTTTTCACTGCACACCTGTGGACTCGTTCGCACTAAGGCGGTTCGCTGTATAAGCAATTGCCCAGGCCGAAGAGCCGCACTAGCGTTGTATTTACATTTGTGGCAATCATTGCAGTTTGGTTTGTTGTTGCCCACAGGGTGCCAATTTCAAAATCTCTTTGATAAACGAGTAAAATCGGCTGTTTCTATCTCGTCTTCTCGTTGTATAGCTGCACTGCGGCTGGTTGGCCGTCGACGAGACGGTTTTTCTTGGTGTTTTGTGGCATAAAATTATCAAATAAATACTATTTAAAACAAGTAGTTTTAATTAAATACTACTTTACTACTACGGTCAGCTTCGTGCAAGTGAGTGAGAAATTATCATTCAAAAAAGATTGTCTGATTTGGTGATTTTTCCTGCTTCTAGACGAGTAATATACATACATATGCCTAGTGACCTCAAAGTGTAAAGATGTGAGATTTTCCATGACTAAAATGGTTTAAAATATATCTTTAGCATATTTACTAATGTTAAATAACCTGCACCACTTCCGATAGGGTGGAATCATATTTTGCCCAATGTAATAGAAAATTTATATATTTACTTGTGATGCAATGATGTGTAGCAGTTCATGCACGTATGTATGTATATATGTATGTGCAAAAGTTATGAGAACGACAAAAAGCTGTGCTGATTTGAACTGAAAAGAGCACCCTGTCGTTTACGTTGTCGTAGTAACTTCTTGTATCTTGGCCATCGCATTTTCACTTTATGCAATTTAAAATTGTGTTTACAATAACTATGAACCCCATTTTTTGCATATCTACTTGTATTTTCGTACGTAATTGTTTTCTGCGTCGGGAAGTGGCGGCACCAATTTGCCACTGCAACAAAAGTGTGAAAATCAATGGGAAATGAAATGCAACGCATCACAAAATCCTTCTGTCTATCTCATTCACGTTGTATACTGCTGATATGGTTTTCGGCAAATAAAAAATATTCCAGTGTTTTAGTGCATGGTTAAAGATTTGGTAACGTTTGACAATATAAACGAAATGTAATTAAGCTCAACATGTTTATAATACACTTTGATTAAGCTTGAGATAATAGACAGTTTTTTTTTTTGATATTTGTTTAATTTTCCCCATAACAAGGGGAGTAATACATATGTATGTACATTTACAAGTGTTTTAAGTATTTTCTAAAAACAAAATGTAATGTTTTTCTTTTGTGGTAAGTGTATCATTCTGTAAATACCAGGACAAGACTTACATCGGTTTACTTTAGCGTACATCGGCAAGGGTGTGTTTTAGCAAAACTATTGCGAATTTTCTCATGAAGTATGCAAAATCGGGTATTTTTTGCAAAATGTGCAAAATCAGGCATTTACTGCAAATTATGCACTAACGATTGAATGCAATTTTAAACAAAAATTTCATGATCCCTAGTAATAACTAATAAAAAATTCAAAATTCAATTTTTGTTTTACATGATCAAATTACAACTCCCACATAATAGTTGTGTTTTCGTATTCTCCAGCAAAAACTATTCAGTAAGTTGCCAGTAACCAAATTTCGGTGAGTAAAAGCATAAACAGACGGCAGCGTTGATCCGGATCAGCTCGGGAATTAACTGCTGTTGATCCGGATTAAGACCGAGTTAATCGGGATCAGCGCTGCCGTCTGTTTAAGCTTTAAGCCAATATTTACTCCCAATGAGTGAAATATGTAAGAAAGTACGAAAACGTAAAACCAGCAAGAAGTTGCTAAGTAGTTTTATGAACAGCTGATTAATTTGTTATTTTCCGATGCAATTTTCTTAGAAAACTAGTATTTTCCATCTTATTATATGTTGCGATCCCGTACGAGTCCAGACCAGTCAGAATCAGACAGATTTTACTGGAAATCGATCCCGTACTCGGTTCTCTGACTATTGAGAGGACAAAAAAGAGAGTAAATACGGTTCTCTCTCTGCCAGAAGTTACCAGTTTTAGTCCGAGAATTTTTTGCTGGTAAATTCTGGTAAATGTGTCAAACGATCTGCTGTAGTGTGTTTGGCAACCAAATTATAAACAAAAGAAAAGTGCACTCTGGTTTTAAAGTATTTTTGGTTATTTACATATGTGAACTGAGTGTGTTTACATACATAATAAGCAAAAATTTACAACCATTTTGGAGGTTATGTTGAAGTTGACAGAAGTTACCATTTTTTACTAGAAAGCGATCCCGTACTTTTCAATGTTACTCTCTCGCTCTGAGCGAATGTTTACTAGTTTTAGTCCGAGGAATACGGGATTGCACCTATGTATTTAAATAGGTTTATTTTGTCAATTGCAACTCTGTGAATTACATTAAGCATCATGCCATCTGCTGTTTTTCTTACTAGCAAATAGTTGCTAGTAAAAATCCGGTAAAACTTGCAAGTTCAGCTGTAATTTTTGCTCTCTCAATTTCCCCCCTTTTGCTAGTTTCTTGCAAGTTTTTGCGCACGAAAATGACATCCAGAAAAGACTAGTAAAATTAGTACTGGATTTACTGGATAGTGCGTACGCGAACAGGGCTAATTTTATGAAAAAATAAATAAAAATATTAGTCACGACTTTTTCAATTTCAGTTGCAATGTTGTTACGGTTTTTCCATTTCAGGTGACGATATGTACTTCATATGTATATTATTAAATTGTTTTTTGAATTTTTTCAGTAATCCATCGTTTCGGGTTTGGCAGGGTCTATTCACACGCGCCACGGTAGCTTTAATGTTAATCCACGGCAATTTTACCGTATGTATGTCAACGGTAAAAAATTGCCGTACCGTATATATCGTGAATTTCTTTAACAATGGGTCTACAGAAAAAACTACCGAGGATCTGAGGGTATCTATATTTTTGAGCAAACGTGCAGCAGCATACCATCAAGTCCAGAGAAGGCTAGAAAAGTAATTCCTCAGTTTTACTAGTTTGGCGATTTTAAACGCTTTTTCATTTTAGTTGATCCTTGACCTTTAAGAAAATTAAAATTGGTTTAAAAGCAAACATTTCTACCTTCAAAAGCCTTTCGGGGGTTTCCGAGGACGAAGAATTTGAATCTGAAGCTGCATTTTGTCTTTAGCAAAAAAAGCCAATGGTTGAAAAACATAAAAAGCGTGTACCGTTTTAAATAAATTCGGTGGGCGCGGGGTATTGGAACTCGTACTACGAAAGTAAGGGTTATAATCTCTAAGCGTGGCCGAAGGAAGAAGTTCCGCCCCTCTTCTCCGGCAACATAGAAAGGAGAATTCTATATACCCATGTCTAAGTCTATGTTTGTTGATTTGTGTAATATAATATATACATACATATATAGTGTTGTTTACTAAGCAAATGAAAAAACTTGAATACTAAATATCTTAAAAACTGGAAGGTTCCCGCACCTAGAAGTGGGTACTTTTGAAAAGGGGATCTCTAGCTTTCCAACGGTACCAATTTTACCACCAAAATCGATAGTATTAAATTAAACGTCCATCGTTTATGAGATTTGAAGCAGGATCAATGAGTTGCAATAATATAGAATATTTTCTTGAAATTTTGTGGAAATTAGGTTTGTATTTTAGGCCAATATTATTGGTTTATTTTAGTTATACATTTTACCTTATAAAGCTGTAAACCCTAAATGCACTATTTTCTTTTTCATTAAAGTGGGAAATTAGACTAAATGTAGTAAAACAGAAATTTCTGTACCGGAAATTGCTATGTGTAACCGTTATAAAGTTTATGATATGTACCTTGTTAATATTCTACCTGATTTAAGCCTCCTCATATGAATATTGTATTAATTTTATGTATATGTATTGTTTTTTTTTTTTACAGATCAAAAACAACATAGTCAGCAAAAACCCACACCAAGTCGTTAAACAATATGCTTAAGCATTTGTTTTCTCATAAATTGCAAGAATTAGTTAAATAAACTGAGATGTCTACAAAAAGAGGAATATAAAAATATTGAATAATTAAAACAAGCTAAAAGCTACCCGACGTAGTAGTTCCGAAATTACATACAATTAAGCGAAATCTTTAAATCGACATAAGTGTGAGATGCAATTTTAGGGAGCAATTGCTAATCAATGCCTGCGACTGCAGGGGTCGTTTATGCGTCTGTGCGTATGAAACGTTATTAAAAAAAAAGGCAAAATATAAATTTTGTTTCGCTAAAAAATTTTCGACTAAGTTGAAACACAACTTAACCAAATAAAACACATGTATATACGTATGTACATATGAAACTGGAATTAAATAGTATCGATATAACAATAAAACAAAACAGAGAGTTGGGTGTTCGCGTTGGTGCGCTTTCGAAACGGTTAGTTCCCGATTTGTATGCTTCATAAAAAATATAAAAATACCCAACAATAGAAGGTTGACATAGTGCACGTTTGGCTGTTAACTGCATTTTCAGATATTTTAATTAAATTACATTTAGTTTCACGAGCAATAAGCCTTTCCGAAACAACCCTTCAATAGACCTAATTCGATTGCTGTGTTGTTTTTTTTTTTTTGTTGTGTAAAAAATCACATACTATTTTCTTGCACAAAACAAGAAGATATGGAATTTGGAAAATTTGGTGTATTTCAATATCTACATAATTAAAACTGGTGTTCATTAAACAACTATTGTAAAATCTGCTTGCTGACAATAAATGCAAACGATTCACAGCAGACCAGCGTCACAAATCTGTCAAACTGAAATTGCTCAACAATATTTTTTTTTTGGCATACACAATTTTTTATATTTGTGTGAAGTTTTCATTTCGTAAATATTAAGAAATATGCGGTTAAAAATAATCAGATAATTAATTGGCCGCCACAGTAATAGCAAATCAGTGTAAGCGGCAGCAATTTCACTTGATCCGAGGAAGAGGAAAATCAAAAAAAACAAACATCTCCGTATATAGCCACAGCTAAATAACGCTTTAATATTCTGCTTCAACCGCACACCGTCCACGTAGAGCTATAAGGACAGCGCACGGGTGCACCGCATTTTCTTAAGGAGAGGAACGGCAGCGGATCATAACTACACCAGGCAGTGACAGCCTCGTTAGGTTGGAACCCACCGAAGCGACTTACAAACAACAACAACAACGACAGCAAACTTTATAAATAAATTCAAAGCGTTGACGGACGAAAACAATATCCTTTGTCTTAAAACTTTGTGGTAAAATCGGAGCTTTTTTGTTCTAAATATAAAATCGCTACTAACAAGCAACACGCGCCCGCCCTAAGCAATTGACTTCATGCAAACCTGTGAATGTAATCGACAGCCGTTAAACGAAAATAACGCATAAAAAAAAAACAAACGCAAAAAAAATATATATCTGTGAGTTTACAACATTGCGTAAGGATTCGTGTGGCCTGGAATGTGAGTAACTGAGTGCGTGTGTGTGCGTGGGATCGCAAATCTAAGGCGCAAAAACATTGTAATTCATAAATGTTATTCTAGTTCGATACCAATCCAAACTCTGCAGTGGTTGTAACAATAGAATTTTTTTTGTTGGAATCTATAAACAAGCACTTTTTCTCACACTAACCAATTGTTTGGTTTGGTGGCTATTTTGCATACATACATATTTGCAACTATTGAATTTTTTCTACAACAACTCAAAATCTACTCTTTTGCTGGCGGCTAAGGCGAAAAGAAACGCACAATTGCGACCACCGCAATAGAAATGCAACGACGGGAAGCTCGTGAAAGGCAGAGCTCGTAAGTACTCACATAATTTTATACATATTCATTCAAGCATTTTCAATAAGTTAGTTATGTACATATGCACATATACAAAAGTTTATATTTTATATTTAAATTAAATTAAGTAGAAATAAAACTATTTCGGGCTATTGCCCTTAGCTGTAATGAAATTAGTGTTATTATTCACAACATAGCTCAAAGTAATAAATAAAAAAATAAAAATAAATCAATTCAAATCTTTGGAACAGCCACACAGCCAATTCCCGTGGACTTGTTAGTTAATCCTATTGCCTTTTGGCAGCTCTTCATCAAAATACACTGCTGTTTTTGTTCTCGCCACAGCAAACTATCTATGAAAATCTTTATTTTCTGACAATATATAATAATAAATATTGATTTAAAAACATGTCATTTGCTACTAAAAATATTTATATATTTTTTGTCAATTTGCTTCATATTGCTTTATAAATGCAGCTTAATCTATGGACATGCAATCTGCTGTCAGCGCCTCTATGTATTATTTAACTTGTGTTTGAGTGTTTATGCACAGTTATTGTAAAAATTTAAAAAAGTGATAACGATTCTCTGTTGGATTTCCCGAGTTCTTTTCCGGTAAGAAAAAAAAGTTTCATTTTTTTTGTAGCTTTGAGAACTTGAAAATGCAGAATGACAAGGATAATTCAATTATCCTTAAAACACCGAGTTCAGCATAAACAGAAATCGAAGAAAATCCACAGAAAAAAAAATAAAATAAAAAAATAATAATAACAATAACAATAAAACTTATATATCAACTAAAATAACATTTTCAATAAAATAAAACAATACATTTGAATAAAGAAAACGACTGAACAATTTATATAAGAACAGTAAAATTGTTAATTTAAATTTTAATTCTTTCAAAAAAAACTAATACTTTTTAATTTATTTTTATATCAACAAAATATAAAATATATATGTACATATTATGTTTTTTACTCGTTTAATTTTAATTAATTCATTTATTTTTAATTTATTTTTTTTCAAAATAAAATTACCCTTTCGCGACTATCTTGGTATTGACAGGTTTTTGAAGTCGCACGAAAATTTATATAAAATTTTGCTTTAGATGATATTTTATTTTGCAGGCATACTAGCGAGAGTAGTGGTGTATGTAGTGATGAATCTTGCCACAACTTTATCATTTCAGCACCACCTCCAAATATAAAACGGTTTAAGGACAACGTGCTACAACACCAATGCTCTCTTTAACACTTTTTAAATATGTAATAGAAAGTCGTGGAAAAAAGGAATGCACGTGGTAGAGGGCGCTTATGACCTCAAACTAAATCGCGTTAGTTTGGATAGCATTGGTATTCCTTATTCCTCTACTTAACTATGCAATGCTGCGAAGAATTTTGCACTTTGTGTGCGCAAAATACCTAATCCGGCAGACGACAACCTGTGTTATGTGTATGTATGTATGTATGTATGTATGTATGGATGTTAACATTTTACTGGTACTGTGGTATTCGTTGTTTTTTGGGGTGCAAACTGCCTAGCTATGCTAAAATTTTTTCTGTGTCATGCGCTATCCTAGGAATTTACGTGTAAGAGTTGTAAAATGCTTTGATAACTTGCGTGCGAGTACCTTGTACGACTTCTTCTGGTAGTTGTCAATGCCATGTCCCTCCCTGGCCGGACTGAACCATCTAAAGAAAAACAAATGTGTGAATGCAAGTACTTACAAAGCGTTTCGCTGTATGTATGTATGTACATGCGTTTTGTGGGCAAGGCTTTAAATTTTTTAAGATGCAAGTGCGCTGACAATCTGGTATTTATTTGGATGACATGTGGATACTACGTACATACATACATATGTATGTACATACATTCTTATTTACTATGCATGCATGTGCAAGTAGTGAGCTAATCACGAACACAGTTTGCTTTTATAAACCATTTACTTATTTCTGCATGCACAAAATGCTTACCTCCGAGCAATTCGCTTGTTGCTCTGCCCTTAATACCTGATTTTGTTTGTCTCGCCTTGTTTTGGTACTTATTTCACGTGTTGCGCGCGCTGTTATTTACGCCAATCGAATGATAATGAAATGAAAGATCAACAAAACGAAAATTTAATAAATAAATAAATAAAAGTTGCTCTGCTAACACCTGATGTAGCAAAAACATTGGTACATATGTGTCGACTTAAGGGGCAATGTCATAAGTCTCGTCATTAATGAGGAGTAAAATAGAGGTTGGCCGCTGTGGTGTAGTGGTAAGCAGTGCGCGCTTCCACTCCGCAATGCCTGGGTTCAGCCCCTGGTAAAAGCAACATCGAAAAAAAAAATAATAGAAAAAAGGTTTTTTCTTAACAGCGGTCGTCCCTCGGCAGGCAATGGCAAACCCCCGAGTGTATTTCTGCAATGAAAAACAGCTTCTCATAAAAATACAATCGCCGTTCGGAGTCGGCGTTAAACTGTAGGTCCCTCCTCTTTGTGTGACAACATCAAGGCGCACGCCACAAATCGGAGGAGAAGCTCGGCCAAACACTAACATATGTGTAAGCGCCAATCTATTATTATTATTATTAAAATAGAGGTTGGACGAAAATCCATTGACACCGAGTCATTTTTTTTTGATTACATAGGGATGGGAAAGCTATTCGTGCTGCAATCCTTTTAGTTTCAAAGAGCCCCTGCCCAAAGCATCCACCTCAACCTTAATCGTGCATCGATCTTGTAGATAGCTTCTACCAAATATTTGATAAAAAAAAGTAATTTCTTGGTTTTCCTAGTTTGTCGATTTTAAGAATTTTTTCAATTGAAATTGGTGGTCGCAGAGAAGCTTTCAGAAATAACTATTCTTAATTTGTATTTCCTTTAGCGAACGCTTAGGGAACTTGGATATTTAAAAACACACAGAACCGACCTTCTTTATTAACTATGTACATCCATTATTTTTCTGAATTTTATTTTTTAGTTTTAATTTAGCACTCTTTATTGATATGAGTTTTTTTTTTTTAATTATCTTTATTATTATTTTTAGTATCTTATATTTATTTAACATACCTTCTCAGGACAATCCACTAAAATGTGCTAAATTGTCCAACCACATTAAAAAAGCGAAATAAAAGAATACAATTCAAACATGAATGATAAAACGTGCGAAACGAGTCCGCACCAAAAACTCTTCTCATATTATTTATTTTTTTTTTTACTTTTATTTTTAGGAAATCAACACAAAAATCTATTTCTGTGCAATTCACTCAATTCAAAGTTGCACCCACTTTTAAAAATTAGACAGATGAATTTGTTATTTTAGTACTTTCGAGTTGCGCGTCGTTTTGGCAACATTTTTTATTTCTATTTAAACTCGCAATAAAGTGGCTACATTTATTTTTATTTTTTATTTGCTATTTTTCTCATATGTTGAGGAAGCAAAATGGCTAATGCATACGGAAAGTTTGTTAGTTTTTTTCATTTCCCTGTGTTTTCGATTTTTATTTATTTTTGCGCAAGTCAGCACCTTGATGGTTGAATGTTTTTTTTTTGTACTTTTTTTAAGTTCTATGGCAACAGTATTTCGCTGAAAATTTCTATTTTTTTCACTGCTTAAAAAAGGTGGCGAATGCGCACGTTAGAAGCAGTACTTAATGATTAAAGGATAATTATTTATTTATTGCTATTTTCTGGGACTAGAGTATAACAACGTATACCGTCAGTAAAAAAAATAAATTAAATGCTTGGCAGCCTTCTCTATAACCGCTTGGAGTGTGGGATACAGAAAAAATTACCTTCGTCCAAAGAAGATTCTACCTCTTTATCGAATAATGCCCTTAAAGAAAGTCTCTTAACCAACGAAGATAAAGGCAAAAGTGAATTACTAGAAAATCACGTATACACATGTGTGGACTTAGAGAAATTTAGGTGTAAAATAACTATTTTGCAATGATCCACAACTTAAGATCTTGCCAACAAATATTTTGATACTCGAATCAAAATAACGTTTACCGTTGTCGTAATGTTTTTTGATGTCGATATACTAAATATATTGTTATTTATATTTTTATCGATATTGCCACCGATATTTGTGTTATGGATAATGTACTTAATCGATATTTTACCGAATAAGCACTTCAAAATTCTTGTAAACATTGTTATCGCCATTAATATCGTTAGTATTATCCGTAATATATATATATATAATATATATAATATGCCACAAAATTATCAAAGTAGTTATCGAAAATGTTATCAATACTTTAAGCGAGAGTGTTATCAATATTTTCATCGCTGTGTATATTATTCTTAGTTTTAATGATAACAGTAATGACAGTATCAATAAGACTGTCATCACTATTAAGTTCGCTCGCATTTTTCGATAGATAAATCAAGGTCAATATTTACATATTTTTTGGCATAAATCGCCTTTTAGATGCATTCAACTTTAAAAGCGCAAAATGTTATTTAACGCTCTTTTAAAAAATTGGTACACAGTTTTCGTGCTGAGCTAAAGTTAAATTTGTTGAAATAAGAAAACTGTAACAGAGTAACCAGCGACCAACAGTCAACAGTAGGCAGTCGAAAAACGAAAAATAGCCCACAGAAATCGCTGCAAATCCTTTTGAGGTTTTCACTGCGGTCGCAATTTTCGCTATGCAAACAAATTCCACTTCGGGCATTGTAAACCGATTGAATTGCTGTTGTATGTTTTTAAGTTTACTGGCTTTTAATTAATTTTTTTTGTATTGCATTTTATTTTATTTAGTTTTAGTTTTTAAATTTTGTTTTATGTATGTAGTTGCATTCTACTTGGTCTTAATTTATTCATTTTGCCTTCTTTAAATTTCTCTATTCTCTATACATACTTATATATGTTTGTTTGTTCTTGCGCAAATCTCATTAAAGTGAAATGGACACAGTATGAAACAACAACAACAATAAATGAAGCAGCAGTAATAAAAGCGCTCAGCATACATTTGCAAAAGCAACAAATTTAGTACGCATACATATATGTACTTACGAACAAATTTATTTTGCCAGCATATTTTTAGTTTGAGCTCTTGCGAATCGCGCCACTGCTGCATAAAATGGCCCTTCATGCACCCAATCCCTTGTCCAGCATCGCTTCGTTCGGCCAGTTAGTTGGTCAATCAACGCTACACCTAAATATTTCGCCTGCATCAGTTGCACTTTACTAGCTGACACTACCAGTGCCGCGCAACAGTTTTAAATTTTTAATGAAATGTGTTAACCAAAAAGGTCATTGCCACTCGCATTCGCCTAGCACTCGTTTCGTTTTCACACACACAAACATAAATACTTGCATACATTTGTACACACACGGCTCAGCTTACCAACTCGTTGCTGTTACATTAGCTCCGGCTCGTTGCGACTGTGCCGCCGCGGTAAATGACTGGCCTGTGATGGTCTGCCCGCTGCTTGCTGGTTGGTTGGTGTTGACTTAACGTGGCTGGGTGCACTGCTCAACAACTGCTGTTGCCTATGCCTCTGCTACTGGCATCGCTCAATTGTTGCTATTGCTGTTGTGCTTTTGTCCGCATTGAATGGCAAAACTTTCCTCGGTGGCAACAAAAACTAACCCGACGCGGGATTGTCATTGGCACTTAGCAATGTTCCAACGAAATGGTGATGATTGAAATTGAAGTTGCAGTTGGAGTTGGAGTTGGGAGTTTTTTTTTGTTGTTCTACTGTTTTGTTTTTATTTCCTACCTTTAAATATTTAAAGGTTGGACATGAATGGTGCATATTTTATTTTATTGACGGGCGCAAAGCTTTTTCATTTATAAAATTGATTTTATGCAATATTAAAAATGTATCGCATTCGTTGAAAATAGCTACTCTATTTGTAGCTTGATAATAATGTAGTTGTTTCCCCTTTCTGGTTAGAAATAGTTCATGAGGGCATTCACGAAACCTTGCATTAAGTGGATATTTTGCAAATTTATTTAAATTCTTATTTGCCATAAAATCGATTCTTCATAGAATTAATTAGATTCAAGTGTCACCTATTTTTTATTTTATTTTATTTCAGTTACAAATAATATTCGAGTTCTTAAATTCCAATAATAACGCTTTTCCAGCCACAAGTCTTGCAAAAACCAGATTTTCTAAATAAGTTGTTTAAATTTTAACAAAATAATATTTAACGTTTTTTTGTCGGCTGATAGTCGAATAGCACTAACTTCGACTAACCGGAATTATTCAAATAGTTGTTTACAATAAAAGAATCACTTTTAGCGGTTTAGTCAATAAGCATAACTACTAAAAAAAAAATGTAAAAATAAACAATGTTTATTAAAAGAAAACAGCTAGTGGAAGAGTCGAACATTAACGGTTAGTCGACTAGTTGCTTGTGAGCTGTTAGTTGCAATAGTCGACATGATACGTTTAGTCGATTGAAGTGAAGTTGACAATTCTATCACGTTTTTTTTTTAAACAAATTTTGTTAATTGATTAACCGATCAGTCGACTAGTGGATTATGAAGAGCTCTAATCTAACGTTTTTCCTTAGCAACATTTTTTCTAACCAAAATTAGTTTATCTGCGAAAAAATAAAATGTTTTGTACACATTTTGTTACACTTTGCTTTGCTCAACTTGCTTTGTTAAGTGTCTATGTATGTATGTACATAAGTGGCAGAACATTAAAAAATTTCCTTAATTCCGCATATGTTGTCCGTCGCCGCTTTGCCCATTTTCAGTACATACTCTGTACTTGTTTTCCTCTTCCGCGTCTCCGTGGTCGCATTAACACCAGTCTCATTTTCAAGTTCAAATGCTCATAAAGAGTTGATCAAATAAAATGTTCAGTAAGTCGGCTGTCATATCGACATTTACGGCACATACAGCAGTGTTCACGAAAATAGCAGTGCGACATTTTGATAAGTTTTGATAAAATTAATATTCTTTTGTTTAATTTTAACAATATTTTTTTTATAAAAACAAACATAATTTTAAAACCAAAACCCTACAGATCAAAGTTTCAAACTTTCTACAAAAAACGATAAAAATTTAACAAATTTTCAGCAAAACGTCAAGCTTTTTATGCAGAATTCTTAGTAAAATAATACAATAAATGGCAAGTTTGAAGTGCCTAAAAATTCACGCTCATTTTAAATATTTGCTTTATTGGAAGAAAAAGCGCGACACCTTCAACGAAAAAATTTCTCGAAAATCAAGATTTTTGAGCAACCTTAAGTACTATATTATACTAAAACTGCGTACCCGAAAGTTTTCTAAAAATTTGGATAAAATATATATTTATTTTAATTTATTTTATTTTTTTAATTTGTTGAGTTTTTATTCCTTTGCTTTGTATGAGTTCGGATGTAACTATATTTTTATAAAGAAGAATTAAAATAAAAACAAGGAACTACTATTTTCGTGAACACTGCTGTATATACATACATATTTGTACAATGTGCATATGCATGTATGTATAAGAATCTGTTCGTGCATTTATCAGTTAAAAATCATTTGACGAATATTCACTTAATTGAAGTACCATACGCAAAGCCATTGAATATATGTATTTGATATATTTCATACTTACCTTTGTATGTACATATGTATGTACATATGTTTCATGTATATTTCACATCAATGCGGTTTGTTACTTTGCCGCCGTTGTCGTTCAATGATCGCTTTCTGTCTCTGTTAAGGCCCCCTTTTGACGCTTCATTTGTGTTCTCCAAAACATAGTTCAATTGCCTCTCCTGCCGCAGGTTGTTGTGCGTGTAATTGTTCGTGTTCTTAAACGTTTTGCTTTAACAAAAAAAAAATTTAATGCTTTTTTTTTGCTCTTTTGTTTTTGTATCAAATGCTGTGCTCGTTGGCGATTACTGGGTACTTAGTACGATACATATCTGTTGTTAAGAACAGGTTTTTAATGCTTTGTTTGACGCGGTGGTGGTGATAATTGTTGCTCATATGTGTAAATTTTTCGCACATTTATTTCCGTTTTTTATTGCTTTTTTATATGTGATACATTGTTGCACTACAGAATTTAAACCCCTTACTTTTCCTCCGTATTCAGCTGTGGGCTTTAATCCTTGCTTTATGTTTTGTTTCTTGCTTTATTAAACAATTTAAGAATAAAACTAGCTAGTCAAAAAAACCTAAAAACCTAAAAGTATACGCTCCACAATTATTTCGCTCTTAAAATTATTTTGTCGATAATTTAATAGCAGTTTTTGCCATTTTTTGCCAATTATGAAAGCTCGTATTTATTAAATTACGTTGTGGTTGTGAATCTGGTTTTTATGGTTGATTTGCCGTTATCGTGAACTTTGCGTTCCGCTTAAAAGTGCAATGACCCATCTAGGTTTTTTTTTTTAATTTTTTGTAACCAATAGCTAAGCGAGTTTTTATTGTTTTTGATACTTTTAGTAGGTTTATAATTTTTGTGTAATTTTCGATGCAGATAGAACAATGGGGGAAAAATAAATAGGGAAGCGAAATTTTAACAAATTTTGCATATTTTCCTTTTTATTTAATATTTGATATTTTTTGTATAAAAGTAAAGTTCATTAACTAACAAAAACCATATAAATTATATCTCAAGTTTTGTGCACAAATTTATAAAAACTTTGAAAAATTGCATCAAAATTTTCAACTTTGTTATCAGATTTTGCAGATTTTTTTTTTGAGTGTGCAGTTTTATAGCCCATTAAATTCTAGACATCTACTAAAGTTGGCAATGGCTAGATTATCAGCATAAGCTGTTAGTGTAGGGGCCACACCTCTCATCTTATGTAAGATGTGGTTGATCAGAAGCGCTTAAATAAACGAAGATAGAACATCTCCCTGTTTTCCATATTTGACATCAGCGATGAATCGCTCTCAAAAATCATTGCGCGGCAAAGATTGGAAATCCAGTGATATATGTCAAAATTAACTGATTTGGTTCGCTTACTTACTGGAGCGGGACTTGGGAAAAACTTCGAAGTAACTTTGCGATCACGAAAAATCTTATACCAAAAAAAAAGTGACCTAAAATAAGCAGAGTGTTCAAAGGAACATCACCTGCGCCGTTTACAATCGATTCCATATGGAGTCTCGTAGGCTTTTGTGTTGCATATTTTCAGGCAAACCTTTCATTCATTTAGAGGTTTTTAGCCATTTAATACGTTTAGCATGGGGATTTCTAGAAAAGTTCGCAACCAAATTGCATATTTTTGACAGAACGAAAAGGTGCTTCAGAATTTGATCTTTTACCAATTCAAGCTTCGCAAGCTGGGTTCGAATAGATAAGATCATGACGGTATTATTTTTAAAAGAAGCATCGTCCCGAGAACGATCTATCTGTTAATTTTTTTTTTTTCGTAAAACATTTCTAAGATGCCTTTGTCACCACTCGGTTGGCCCGGGAGTAACTCCTTTCCCTTTTAATTTTCCACATTCGCGACCATGAGAAAAGTTTACAGAGACGAGACTCAAATAAGCGTTCATTTGTTGTTGATTTTTATTTTTTTTTAAATTAGCAATTTTTGTATGTTTTTTTTTTATTACAATTATTTTATGCTTTAATCAAAACTATATAAATCGAATTTTATTAATTAATTAAAATTAATTTAAAATTTAGAGAAATTCAAAAAATGTTCATCAAAATCTGAATCCTTAAAAATATGCGATTTTATAACCTACAAGATTTTAGTTTAAATAAAGTGCAAGTTTCCTGCGAAAAAAATCGCGTTAATTTTTAATGTTTTTTTTTGCTATTTGTAGAATTTTTCTGAATTACGTATAAAGTTTGAAATTTTGATCGACATGGTTTTGGGTAAAGCATGATAATGTTTTTATAAAAACAACAAAAAAAAATTAACAAAAATTTTTAACTTGCGAAACGTTGTGAATATTAAAAAAATCAACACGTGAACATTTATTTCAATCACTGTATGTAAGTTCTGAATTTTAAGCACTTACTGTATCGAGTGATATTTGACGATTTTTTGAAACCACCTAACAGTCGTTATTGTTTTTTGTTTGCATCGAAAAATTGGTTCCAAGGCTATGCACGCAATTATGAAACGACAAAGAAATTTTTGCTGGGAAACATAAAAATAAATAATCGGAAATGTAAGGCGACAACAGAAAATGAGTCTCATAAATTCTGCCACCCAATCAATCACACCACTCCAAGTAAGAGTAGTACACACCCGGCAATGTTTCATTATTACCCACACAGCTGTCAAGCATAGTCGCGACTAGACTAACAACTACTTATGGCCCCACCACATGGCAACATGGGATACAAAACACATACACATGCAAGTAAATATTGAATTTGTATCGACAGCCTAAGCTTTTGTTTTTGTCAATGTTATTGTGGCTTGTTAACATTTTATTTTTAATATTTT
>NW_023462927.1:6010-16386 GCF_013731165.1 Rhagoletis pomonella | reverse complement strand
TTTTACCTACATCTTATATATAAAAATAAGTGCACGTTTTTGGTGTGACAATATAACTTAAGAACGGCTTCACCGAAGTCAACCAAATTTATGCGGCATATTCGGGCCATCATGCAGATATTTTATGCGGAGTTTGCCCAAATTTGGAAAAGGGGCGTGGTATATGTATGTATCTTATGTATACAAATAAGTACACGTTTTTGGTGTGAGCTTATAACTTGAGAACGGCTTCACCGAATTCAACCAAATTTATACGGCATATTTAGGCTATCATGCAGATGGTTTATGTGAAGTTTTCCCGAATTCGTAAAAGGGGGTGTGGCACCTTCCATACTAACTAAAAATTTTTTTGTTGTATTCTCTTGAAATATTTGTGGTAGAGTACTGGAAGTTGGTATAGAGGTATAACAAATAATTCCATACTCATGGATAAAAATGGGCGGTATTGGAAAAGAGGGCGTGGCACCTCCCATCTTATATATAAAGAATAAGTGCAAGATTTCAACCAAATTTATACGGCATAGTCGGGCTATTATGCAGATGGTTTGTGTTAGGTCTCCCCGAATTCGGAAAAGGGGTCGTGGCACCACCCATACTAACAAAAATTTTCATCTGGTATATCTCTTGAAATATTTGTAGTAGATTACTGGAATTGGTAGCTATACGTGGCCTGTGCAAGATTTGGCTTTCCAAATTGGTTATTTATTCATACCCAAGATGGAAAAACAAAAAATGTTGTGTATCCAAATGTGTTGGATTAAGATTTAAAATAAAGAATCAAATATTTTGAAATAAAACAAATGATAAATTTTCATATAGAAAAATTCCAGGACTTTTCATTCGTTTTTCAATATTTGGTGTAGAGAAGCACACCGGGG
Organism: Rhagoletis pomonella; assembly: GCF_013731165.1. Taxonomy (NCBI): domain Eukaryota; kingdom Metazoa; phylum Arthropoda; class Insecta; order Diptera; family Tephritidae; genus Rhagoletis; species Rhagoletis pomonella. The sequence goes on along the minus strand of NW_023462927.1, from coordinate 15,508 downwards.
TACTGCTAGTATAAATATATAAGTATACACGCAAACATTTTCTATAATTACTGGTGTAGAAAAACAATGAACTCTGAAAAGAATTAATATTTTATTCAACAAAAAAACTTTTTGTGTAACACATAAAGCATATTAAGGGCCGCCAACTTACCTATTTTAAAGTATAGTTAAATCGTTAATGGATAAGATAACGGCCCAGAAACGTAAGGAACATACATAGACATATGTTTACTTGCCTTAAAGGAAAGGCGTTCGCTTTATGAGCGAAGAGTTAAATTCATGCAAATCATAAAAAAAAATTTTTATGTCAATGATGAAATGAAAAGGGCTAAAAAAAGGGCTAGGGGCAATTTCAAATTTTTGTGGCCAAAAAAAGAATTTGGTAGCCAAATTTAGCCACCAAAGGGCTAAAACGGCAACACTGGTGCATATATGTAAATATACTTTTATAAAGGCTTTGAAGTATAGAAATTTTTAATATTAAACAAGTAAGAAAGGCTAAATTCGGTCGAGCCCAAATTTTATATACCCTCGCAATATTATTTATATACCTAGATTAAAAGTAATGTGTTGCATATTAGGTGGGCGTGTTTTTTTTTGGTGAGCTGAAAAGCAATGAAGTCAATTATGAATGTGAATGTGATTTTTTAGTACATATATTAAATCATAAATGAACGGTTCCACGACCATTGTAAACAATTTTTTAGCAATAAAAGTTTTGCTAAGAGATCACTTTACATATTATCTTTAGACAGGTATATTTCAGGAGCTACTGAAATAATTAATGTTTCGAGTTTTCATGTACAAATGTAAGTGGCCAAAACGACGTCCACTTTGAAAAAAGGTATAAACCTATTTGCAATTTTGTTTCAAAAAGTTTAAGAAAGTTGTTTAAATAATCGTTAAAATAATATTTATTCAAATAGTTATAAATTAATTTTTATTTTAAAAGATGTTTACAAATATTTGCTTAAGTTTTTCTTTACAGCTATTAATATACTTATTTCAACATGTACATATGTCTAATTGCAAAAATGGTTTATTACATCATCGAATATTTTTCACTTATTTCATTTATTTTTAATAAAATATTTGAGATTAAAGTTAACAAAATTTAAATTTTCTTCATTAAAACATTTCGAATATTTGCTTATTTATTTTCTATATTCCTATATATATGTATGTGTACAATAAATATTTAATTACAATAGTTTTTTTTTTTTGAGAGAAGAGAAAGTATGTACAAAATAACTTTTATTGAGACGGTTAAGAGGAAGGAATTAAATCAGACACGGAAATGCAGATACTGTCCTGGTAACTGTGAACTGTTTCATATACAACTGCTTTAATTTGAGTACCATTTATGTTCGAAAATGCCCAGTCAATTTGAGATCCTGCAAGAGTTGTCGAACATTCCGAATCTAATAGCGATCTAAGACTACATTCTCCTAGAAGATTTGCTATTCTATTCCCATAAGTTCTAAGGCATAGATTGAAATCCCCGACAATAATAACTTTTTGATTACACAAGTCATTACTGAGAATGTCTCGGAGCACTGATGCCATATCTCCGATAGGAAAAACGGAATTCCTGTAAAGCACCAATACATATATGTTAAGATGTTTGAATAGTACGGCTTCTAAAGACTTATGGCCAGTATACTTTTTTATAATTCTGCAAAGTTGAATTGATGAAGCAATCTCAGACTTTGCATATACTAAAATTCCTCTCTTATTCCTATTCCGAGTTGTGGTGCTATCTATCCTTAGCTCATTTAATAGAATAAAACCAGGAATTTCAAAATTTTCCGAAGGATAGCTCCATGTCTCGACGAAACATAATATATCCGAAGATAGCATCAGGTAATCGTTTCTAACATCATCTATATGAGCATGAAGGCTCTGAGCATTATGATATAAAATTTGTAGTTTTGATGTTCGTGACAACATGAAGTGGAAGGTTGGAGTAAGGGCTTTTGAGGTACTCAATTCAATAAGTTCTTTATATACTGGGTCCGATGCCGAAAATGGATTAGGTGGCTGAAAATTCCCTTGTATAAAGAGACCATCTGCACTAGTGGCTCGGCTGCAAGCTACATACAAAGCTGCCCTGGGCATCCTGGGCCGGGTGTGTACAACGACTTTGTTATACGTAGCACCCTGGCTTTTATGGATAGTTATTCCCTCAGCGGGAACAACCGGAAATTGGGTTCTTTCGATTGTAATCTGCTCATTCCTCCTATACTGAAAAGCTCTCACTGTCTTTTCAATTGGTGTCCAAGAAGTATCACCCAGATGAGACTTTTTTGATCTCGCCAACAAACCCACAGATGGTTCTAAAAATTTTAACCAAATAGTTGATGGCATGGAAAATTCGAAATCAATATGCATAAGCTGCCCCGTAGCCCCATTTACTAGTCCATCACCTGTATTGATACTTACAGTAATCATATATTTGGCTGTGGTTTTTAATGTCAAATTATATGAAAGGCCTTGCGTTTCCGAAGATTTGAAAAGGCGAACTCTCTCCAAAATATTCGAAGCTTGCGCGCCCACACCTATCCCTTTGACTACATCCTTAGCAGTTGAAAGAATAGTTGGCGTGGGGATAAGACTAAGTTTGAGTGCATTGAAATTATTAGATTCTTCGTTGGACCAGAAAAGGTGGATTGCATCATCAGGAATTTGATTCGAGTTAACCACACGGCTTTCGATTAAAGATATGTCATCATTTGTCATAGTACCGGATGCCATATTATTTAAAGCGATAGCAAAAGGCTGATCCCCTCTTTGCCTCATTACCTCAGTTAACTCAAAGTATTTAAATAATTCCCACAAAGGTGACCCAACTAGAGTACTGTAGTTGTCACTAGGATTGGGAAAAAAAATCCACCTATCTCCAACTGGCGAAAGTTGCTTTAAATCACCAAAAGCAATAATGGGGATACCTCCAAATGCATTATTGCTTTTGAAGATTTGTTTAAGTCTAGCATCGATTGAACTAAACATTCGTGCCCCTACCATTGATATTTCATCAATGATTATTAATTTTAAATCAATGAGTTTTGAGTAGATTGAGTTAACGACATCATTGCTAAGTGGCCGCAACTCTAGACTTGATTGATTTACGGGAAGTGAAAAGATAGAGTGAAGTGTTAAACCATTTATTCCGAAAGCTGCCTTTCCTGTAGGGGCGCAAAGAAGAACTTTCAACGAACTTGGATTGGTTCCAGGAACGGAGTTTAGCCGATGGTTAAGAGTCTGATATATTGCATATATCAAACGACTCTTTCCAACTCCTGCTCCACCTCCCACAAACTCATAATATGGCTGATTATTTTTCATATTGTGCAGCATATGGGTCAAATAAGTTCTCTGTTTCAAGTTTAGACTACGAACTAAAAAAAGAAGGTTTTCTACGGGAATCAAAGGTGGGAGTTTTATTAGTCTTACATTCCCGCCTGAGTCCCCATCATTATTAGATGGATCTCCTTCATTTATATCTAGCAAATTCAAGCCAGGGTCTATTTCGGGAAGTGCTAGAACCCTAAACTCGTTATCTACAACAGGTGGGTTATGTTGCTAAATTGTTTCAACATCTACTTCATCGCGAAGATGATTTAAAACATTTTCGAGCTCTCGTTGATCAAAAACATCATACCTTCTTCGATTTTCCTCTATTGAAACATGATTTTCTACACAAGTTTGTTCGTTATCATTTTCAATGAGGCCCCGATGTTCATCACGCCATGGATGGTAAAGCATTACCATTTCCCTGAAGTAATCACTTCTGGCGGTATCGGGGCTAAATCTTCTGGACCTGATGACACATGGCTTTGTACGTATTTTAACGAAACCACTACCGTCTCTCAGAGGAAGAGCATTCCCATGCCCAAGGAAGTCGTCAGCCTCCCTACCATCTTCATCATCATCACTACCTGCTATCCTTATGGCTGACTTTACATATGTATAAAGAGATGCAAAATCAGCTAAGCATACGGTTTCTAATTGAGTCGGTCGCTGAACATAATGCTCTAAAATTCCAGAAACAAATATGTCGGTCGAGTCCGAAGGAAGATTCTGAAGTTGCGCTCTAGGTTTTACCATCCGCACTCGTTCTTCAGGACGAGAGGTATTTATAAAGACTTCCGCATTGCTCGCTTCCGATAGATGAAGTCCAATACTGCAATAAACTGCTTCTTGGGCGTATATTTCTGTACCAGAAATAAATTTGTGTCCTATATGCTGAAGTTTTTGCTTAATAGTATAGTTACCGGCATTCACTTCTGATATTGCTTCATTTAAGAGGCTAGAAATCCCTCTATTTGATTTGTTTATATAGTTAATAATATATGAACAGCAGGCATATGCATCCAATATAAACTGGATATCCATATTGGCTTTATGTAGTTCTAAAATAATGGGGTTGTATGCGTTAATGAATCGATCTTCTAGTTTTCTCTTCAAAAAGATTTTTGGTTTTGCTAAACTCGATCTTAGCGCAAGCAAGTAATCATCGAATGAAATATTTATTCTTTGGTCTGTGAGAAAACTTTCAAAATTACTTAAGTTGGAAATATCAGCCGAAAGAAGATTGGAATTCAAACAGTTTTGTATTTTGAAGTAGTTTTCCCTATGCACTTCCAAGTTTTCTACGTTTTCTGACAAAGGTAATAAAATTTGGGTGGAAGGCATAGGTGGGTAAGGAATACCAAATCGGCAAACCTGTTGTCCCCTTATTTCTCTTGTACAGGAACGACTATGGTTATGCTTTTGATATCCAAGATAGTTTTCCAAGTGGCTTACGGAACCATCCGTGGAAATATACTTATCAATTAAACTAATAGCATTCGGAAAAGTAAGAGGATTTTGTAGATCGATTTTTGGGGCGTTAATAAGCCAAAACATTCCATGTATGTGAGAGGAACCTCTTTGTTGGAATTCAACTCTCCAATAGAAATTCTTAACAGAATGTTCGTCAAAGATGCCCCGGCTTGTTTTGAAAATTTTAAGCATTTGACGGAAACGATAGTCAAAATACCTAGCACAGGTGACAGCATCTGAACGGATAAGACGGTATCGCTCTTGAGTTGACAAATTATTGGCGTCTTCCTCAGAGATTTCTCTGTCGTCGACTGTTTTAGCTAAAATCACTAATAGCTCCAGCCACTGGAACTCAGCAGCTGATAGAGTAATAAAGAAGGTAGGGAGACCAAATTGGCGAATCATGGCAATAGCCTTTTTCTTCTCCGCCTCCCAGTGCGCAGGAGAAGATCTGACACCTTTCAGAACCTTATAGCCATCATCATGCTGAATCAAGCTTTGAACAAAGTTATCATTTAAAAGATTTTGAGCTGTGACTTGGTTACGACCGGCAAATTTTCGAAGGCAAACTGACGTGCTGTTATTAATTTGCAATAATTCTAGCTTTTTGTAGTCGTAAAATAATTTAGGTAAGGTGCAAGCCCTTCTATCATACCGGCGGATTTCAGATCGTACAATTTTGTTGTACGTCTCTGTACAAGTGCGCTTTTTCCCAGCATAAATTGTAGCGAATGACAATTCTTCTGAGTCATTATCTTGTATTATATCAAGAGGCCTTTGGCCCTCGCCGGGAGCTATCACCAGACGGTTAATGTCAAAGTTCTCTACAGGAACATTATCAAGAAAAGTTTCTTGGCCACCAACATTAGGCTCTTCAACAACAGGTTCAACGGGTGGGTGAACATTGGAGGATATATTATGGGAAATAACTTGTTCCCTATAAATATTTTCAATCAACGGAGCATCTTCGACAGACGCAATAAAAGGGACTTCCTCTTGGTTAGTAAAGTTCGAAATCCAATTTTCGTTGACTTCAATATTGTGCTTACGGTACAAAGGGGTGTTAACTAAAAACCGCAAAGCTTCCATAATTTTTGCAGGTCGTATGGTATCCGTCATCATCATCATTCAAATGAATTTGAATGACATGTGTTTGATCAAACGATCGAGGAAGACATGTCACAATGTCATTCACGGAAATAGGGACATTTACAACAGCACCTTTTAGTGAACCTTGCCCTTGATACCCTAATGGGCGAATCGTCATGAATGGTAATCTGGGCATAATAAGACGCTCTTCTATAGGTGTTAGATTCTTCAGGCAATCAGGTATTTCTGGAAAATCTAGTCCATTAGCGAGACATAACTTTGGGAGCTTTTTATTCAATATTGCATTTCTGCAAGTCACACAAAAATTAAAATTTCCATTTTCGGAGGGGAATTTATCCGAAAGATAGAAGGCTGATGCAACATTCGGGTGGCTTTGGGAAACTAAATTGAAGTTTAATTGGCGTACTTGGTGTGGAAACCATAAACCCCCACAGGAAATACAAACTATTGTTGGCCCCTTTTTAATGCTTTGTAAATAAGTGCGTCTGAAGTTACTAAAGCCTGCACCATTTTCAGAATCTTCATTATCAGCATTACTATCACGTATTGATCGAATTCGCTCTGACTGCCTCTCATTTTCAACTTGTCTATTTTCTATGTCAACTCTATGAATACGTACTCGACATTGAATTCGCCGTCTCAAATCAGACGTTTCATCCCGATTTTCTCTTCTTGTGAGTCGGCGACGTTCAGTTTCCCGAATACGCTCATTTTCCCTACGTCCAGCATCTAATCGAGCTTGGTATCTTTGGGTACGATCACGTAATCGTTCCAAATGTCTGTATTCACTTCTGCTGCGCAGGACTCTGCGAGCTTCAGTATTGCTGGATTGCTCCACAGACCGAGTTACTGAATTTTCGCGTCGAGACCTATGCTGTAGGGTATTCCTGCTTTGCTCTACAGTACGAATTACGGAATTTTCACGGCGATTTCTATGTTGTATCGTATTTATAATTTGCTCAAAAGACCGAATCTGAGGATTCTCTCTACGAGACCTATGCTCTTGGGTATTCCTCACCTGCTCAACAGAGCGAATTGCAGAGTTTTGGCGGCGATATCTATGTTCCTCGGTATTCCTCTCTTGCTCAGCAGATCGAATCTGAGAGCTTTCACGGCGAGATCTATGCTGTCGGGTATTCCTCACCTGCTCAACAGAGCGAATCTGAGAATTTTCTCGACGAGATCTATGTGCCTGGGTATTCCTCACCTGCTCAGCAGAGCGAATTTGAGAATTTTCTCGACGAGATCTATGTGCCTGGGTATTCCTCACCTGCTCAGCAGAGCGAATTTTGGAGTTCTCTCGGCAACATCTATGTGCTTGGGTGTTTCTCTCCTGCTCAGCAGAGCGAATTTGAGAATTTTCTCGACGAGATCTATGTGCCTGGGTATTCCTTACTTGCTCAGTAGAACGAAACTCAACGACATCTGCGTTGCATCGTATTCAAACGTTGCTCAGCAGATCGGTTTATAGGATCTAATCGGCGTCTAGAGCGATTTTCTGTATCTTGGGACTGCTCATTGAACCTATTTTCAGAATCTTCGCGAATAATTTGCATTCTCCTTCTATTCTCAGTGCGTCGCAATAAAAGAGATTTCCTACTTAACCTTGGCATGATTGTCTTGTATACACTTATTGTAAAATTAATATAAATTATGTATAATAATTAAAATTATAAAATATTTACGAAAATTCTCTGACGGTGATATGTTCAGCTCGTCTGGTTTTCCGTCCGCTCCAAGTAGTTCTTCTTCTTTCCCTCTCTGGATATCCTGGATTGTAGTATATATTGAAGTTGTTGAATTTGATGCTTCTATGTTCTTCGCAATTAAACACTTGTTGGATTTTGTTTTGAAGTTTTCATAAAATCTTCTATTTTTTCACCCAATATTAAACTGATTTTGCAGTTTTGAAAAAAACGCGTTCAGTTTTACGTATTATTTCTACAAGAACTTGATGGCGTAAGTGTCAAAATATGACTAGAGATCGTCTCTCAACTTCATCCATTCCTCAATAACCTTAAAGCGAATCTATATGCGTTAGCAAGTACTTATGCACAAAGTACAATGGTAGGATTTGACTACCTACACCTCGTTAACATAAAATTTTCCCACTAAAATCTCCGGTTGCTGGTTGCATAGTCATTTGGCATATATACGCCTCTATTCGGCGATTATTGCTAAGCAGGTAAAACCTTTAAACTATGCACTAAAAAATGTAGATAATGAGTGTTAAAGTATTGGTTAATAAGTAGTTGAAATGTGTATGTATGTACATATGTATATCCCTATACAAAGGAGTGTCGATTGAAAAACACATATATTCCCCGTTTGTCAAAAAAATACTATTTCTGAGCTCATGTTGAGCATCATGTGCGGAAGGTAGGATTTACGATGAGGTTTAGAAACCATTACAGGAAACTATTGCTTCAGCTTTCAATGCAAATTAAATATGTATATATGTATGTATATGATCTATGAACAATTTTGGCGCACAACCTAAAAAATTCAGTTTTTATTTTGAATTAGTACATTTGTTTGATGTGTGAAATATTTATAAGTTTTCGGCAAAGTGAGAAGTTATACGAAATAATATATTTACATATATTTATTGAAATAAAAAATCTAGATCTACTGGCAGTTCAGTTATTCAGACGGATAGAATCATGTAACTGGTATTTGGGAAGTAGGCGTCATTTTAGTCCTATTCCAAAATAATAACTATCTTACCCCATAGCATAGCAATCTACTTATGTATATGTATTTCTTACCGTTTTATATTAAGCTAAAAGGTTTTTGAAAATAGTAATTTTGAGTGAGTTGGCTTCAGTATTACTAAAATATCGCAGTTTTTGTATATTCGTGATTGTTGTTAGATTTTTCTCAACATCAACATCATTCATTCTTAGCCTACTACCAACTATAACCTATTTCAAACACAATATGTTCAGTTATACTTAGTAGGATAAAGTTATATAGTTATAAGTGGGCGCTACTACGCCCATTTTCTAAAATTCCATAATAATATTATTTTAAGAGATTATTGTGAGTATTATTTGAGGGCGATTAATTGAGTAAATTAGGGCCCTTAAATTTTGAGTTATCGAAATTTCAAGCATTTCTGTAATTTACCGTTATATAAAAAATAGGCGTAATTTTAGTCCGATTTCAATAATTTTCAATGTTTTCCTTTCATGTGGCAAGCACAATAACCATACCGAGTTTGGTACAAATTGGTAGAACGGTTAGCGAGATATATATATGTGATCACAAGTGGGCGGTGCTACGCCCATTTTCCAAAATTTTGTCATAAACGTATTTCTTGGTAAAGAATTGTAGCAATCATCAATTTTGAATAAATTAGCTTCAATATTTACTGATTTATCGAAGATTTTGTATTTCTCGAAATTACCATTATATGGGATGGGGGCGTGGTTATTGTCAGATTTTAGAAATTTTCGGCCAGTTGGTATGCTGTACCAGGACCAACAACTGTGCCAAGTTTGGAAGAAATTGGTGTAGCGGTTACCAAGATATACACATGTAACCATAAGTGGGCGTGGCTAC
>NW_023462927.1:5387-5910 GCF_013731165.1 Rhagoletis pomonella | reverse complement strand
AGCGGTTACCAAGATATACACATGTAACCATAAGTGGGCGTGGCTACGCCCATTTTCCAAAAATTTTTAATATTCATGTTTTCCGTCTGAAACTCATTGTAAGTATCAATTTTGAGTGAATTATCTTCAGTAGTCACTAAAATATCGCAGTTTTCGTATTTCTTAAAATTACCGTTATATGGGAGGTAGGCGTGGTTATTATCCGATTTCGCCCATTTTCAATACCATCCGTCCCACGCCCAAAAGAAGTTCACGTACCAAGTTTCGTTAAGATATCTCAATTTTTACTCGAGTTATCGTGTGCACAGACGGACGGACGGACGGACGGACAGACAGTCACCGCTTAATCGATTTCTCTTTTCATTCTGATCATTTATGTATACATTTGTCTATATCTATCTCGATTCGTTTTGCCTGTTACAAACAACCGTTATGTGAACAAAGTTATAATACCCTTGTGCACAAGTGCGCTCGGGTATAAAAATGAATTGCTGTTCGTTAGTCTCGCTAAAACTCGAGAACG
>NW_023462927.1:1119-5287 GCF_013731165.1 Rhagoletis pomonella | reverse complement strand
AAAAATGCATACCTAAAAAGTTTACAAAAATTTCTTAATAAAATTTGAAATTCGTGAAAGTATATATATATATTAGGCTGCATCACCAAAAAAAGTTGCGGTTTTTCCGCTGGGATTACAAAATTTATTATATTCTTAGGCGTCCACCAAAATATTCCGGAAAAATATTAAGATTTAAGTGAGCTGGACCGATTTGGAAATACCTCCGAAAATGGAGTTTTTTATGAATAAAAATAGTTTCTTAAAGAACTTTTTGAAAAAAGTCCCCTCAGATGACAAAACAGATTAAGCTTAAAAAATATGCATAAAAATATTTAAAAATCTTCTCAACGGAATCGTAAGAATGAGATTTTTGATGCTGTTTTTTTATTTTTTTCAAAGATTGATTTACGAAAAACTTGAATAACTGGACCAAAAGTATTCTGATTTAGACTTATGCGATCACAGTGGAAAGGTATCTTCACACTGTTTTCATTTCTGTCAAAAAATGTCATTCGTGTCCCAATTTTTTTTTTCAAATACCAACACATCTTAATTCAACTTTGAATGACGTTCGTTCATCCTACCTTTCTCTTTCATCCTTTGAATGAGTTTGTTAGGAAAGAAATAAAAAGGGTGAGAAAATACCTTTCCAATGATACCTCACAAGTCTAAATCGGAAGAGTGTAGGTTCAGTTATTAAAGTTTTTCTTATACCAATCTTAGAAAGAAGTTGAGAAACAGCATCAAAAATCTCATCATTACGATTCCGTTAATTTTTTATTTATTTATTTTTTTTAATGTTTTTATGCAAATTTTTTAAGCTTAAAGGGTTTTGTCATTTGAGGGCATTTTTTCAAAAAAAAAACTTTAAGAAACTATTTTTATTCATAAAAAACTCCATTTTTAGAGGTATTTTGCAATCGGTCCAGCTCACGTAAATCTTAATATTTTTCCGAAATATTTTGGTGGACGTCTTAAAATATAATAGATTTTATAATTCCAATGGAAAAATAGTACCTGTTTTTTTTTTGTATGGGGAGTAATGCAGTCTAATATATATATATATGTATGTATGTCTGTATGTACATTAAACGTTAAAATTACTTCTAACGTGAAAGTAAGTTCTGCAATGAAATAAAAATCAAATATTTTAAATTCCTATTTTTAATTTCAGAAAGTAACTAGATATACGATTGAAGAATAAAATAATTTTAGTATCCCAAAAACCTATTTTAATGAGTCCGATACTGAGTAACTAGGAGGCAATTCATTGGACCAACCCTGTACAGTTTATTTTTATACCCGAGGGCACTTGTGCACAAGGGTATTTTAACTTTGTTCACATAACGGTTGTTTGTAACAGGCAAAACGAATCGAGATAGATATAGACAAATGTAAAAATTGAGATATCTTAACGAAACTTGGTATGTGCACTTCTTTCGGGCGTAGGACGGATGGTATTGAAAATGGACAAAATCGGACACCCCCTGATCTAAGGGTGCATGCGATTAATTCGGCATAGGGCTCATTCGAAAGGGCACGATTTAGCCTTTAATTTCTGACATATACAAAGTTTGTAGCACGTCAGGGTTCAGCTCTACAATTTTTCAAAAATGGCCAAAAACGCTGTTTTTAGGGGTTTCAACCCCTTTTTTCTCGAAAACGTGACGTGATGGGAAGTTTTGGACCCCAGATTCGTGTTCAGCACGAAAAATCCGTTCGGAAACACCAGGTCCCGTCTTATTCGCAAAACCCTTGTAGACCAGTGTAATCAACCATCACTGTTTCTAAGGAAAAACAAAGTGGTTGTTTTTATTAAATTCCTATCATTTTTATCATATTTACTCACCTTCTAAACCTTCCCTGGACTTCCACAAATAATTCAAGACCAACATTAGCCGAATCGGTCCAGCCGTTCTCGAGCTTTAGCGAGACTAACGAACAGCAATTCATTTTTATGCCCGAGCGCACTTATGCACAAGAATATATTAATTTTGTTCACATAACGGTTATTTGTAACAGCCAAAACGAATCGAGATAGATATAGACAAATGTATACATAAATGATCAGGATAAAAAAAGATATCGATTAAGCCATGTCTGTCTGTCTTTCCGTCTGTCCGTCCGACCGTGTACACGATAACTCGAGCAAAAATTGAGATATCTCAACGAAATTTGGTATGTAGGTTTCCCTTAATCCAAGGTAGGTTGGTATTGAATATGGGCGAAATCGGACTGTAACCACGCCCACTTCCCATATAATGGTAATTTCCAGAAATACGATAACTGCGATATTTTAGTAACTACTGACGATTATTCACTCAAAATTGATATTTACAATAATTTTTAGACGAAAAATAAGAATATTATAAATTTTTGCAAAATGGGCGTAGCCACGCCAACTTATGGTTACATGTGTATATCTTGGTAGCCGCTGCACCAATTTCTTCCAAACTTGGCACAGTTGTTGGCCTTGGTACAGCATACAAAACCGCCGAAAATTTTTAAAATCGGACGATAACCACGCCCACATCCAATATAACGGTAATTTAGAGAAGTACAAAATCTTCGATAAAGCAGTAAATATTGAAGCTAATTTATTCAAAATTGATGCTTGCAACAATTTTTTACCAAGAAATACGTTTGTGGTAAAATTTTGGAAAATGGGCGTGGCACCGCCCACTTATGATCACATATATGTACATCGGTATCCGTTCTACCAATTTCTACCGAACTCGGTGTGGTTATTGTGCGTGCCACATATAAGCAAAACGTTGAAAATTATTGAAATCGGACTAAAATTACGGCGGCTTTTCATATAACGGTAAATTTCAGAAATGCTTGAAACTTCAATATTTCGAAATTGAAGGACGCTAATTTACTCAAAATTGATACACCCCGGCTAGCGGTAGGTTTCGGAAAGGTGAAAAAACATATATTTAATACTTGCGCCGGGTATTTAATGTTCGGCTCCGCCCGAACTTAGACTTTCTTACTTGTTATATATATAGATGAATAAGGCCATAAAACTTTAAGCAATGTTCACGAAAATGCAGAATTTTTAGAAACTTTTTGGGTATGCAGTTTTGTAACCTATTCAACTTTACGTGTAGCCTACTATCGTTGACTTTTAATTCATACTTGCACATTATTATACTAAAATTGAATAGGCTACAAAAATGCATACCTAAAAAGTTTACAAAAATTTCTTAATAAAATTTGAAATTCGTGAAAGTATATATATATATTAGGCTGCATCACCAAAAAAAGTTGCGGTTTTTCCGCTGGGATTACAAAATTTATTATATTCTTAGGCGTCCACCAAAATATTCCGGAAAAATATTAAGATTTAAGTGAGCTGGACCGATTTGGAAATACCTCCGAAAATGGAGTTTTTTATGAATAAAAATAGTTTCTTAAAGAACTTTTTGAAAAAAGTCCCCTCAGATGACAAAACAGATTAAGCTTAAAAAATATGCATAAAAATATTTAAAAATCTTCTCAACGGAATCGTAAGAATGAGATTTTTGATGCTGTTTTTTTATTTTTTTCAAAGATTGATTTACGAAAAACTTGAATAACTGGACCAAAAGTATTCTGATTTAGACTTATGCGATCACAGTGGAAAGGTATCTTCACACTGTTTTCATTTCTGTCAAAAAATGTCATTCGTGTCCCAATTTTTTTTTTCAAATACCAACACATCTTAATTCAACTTTGAATGACGTTCGTTCATCCTACCTTTCTCTTTCATCCTTTGAATGAGTTTGTTAGGAAAGAAATAAAAAGGGTGAGAAAATACCTTTCCAATGATACCTCACAAGTCTAAATCGGAAGAGTGTAGGTTCAGTTATTAAAGTTTTTCTTATACCAATCTTAGAAAGAAGTTGAGAAACAGCATCAAAAATCTCATCATTACGATTCCGTTAATTTTTTATTTATTTATTTTTTTTAATGTTTTTATGCAAATTTTTTAAGCTTAAAGGGTTTTGTCATTTGAGGGCATTTTTTCAAAAAAAAAACTTTAAGAAACTATTTTTATTCATAAAAAACTCCATTTTTAGAGGTATTTTGCAATCGGTCCAGCTCACGTAAATCTTAATATTTTTCCGAAATATTTTGGTGGACGTCTTAAAATATAATAGATTTTATAATTCCAATGGAAAAATAGTACCTGTTTTTTTTT
>NW_023462927.1:0-1019 GCF_013731165.1 Rhagoletis pomonella | reverse complement strand
TGTGCAGCGGTTACCAAGATATTCACATGTAACCATAAGTGGGCGTGGCTACGCCCATTTTACAAAAATTTAAAATATTATTATTTTTCGTCTGAAAGTTATTGTAAATATCAATTTTGAGTGAATTATCTTCAGTAGTTACTAAAATATCGCAGTTTTCGTATTTCTAGAAATTACCGTTATATGGGAAGTGGGCGTGGTGACAGTCCGATTTCGCCCATTTTCAATACCAACCTACCTTGGATTAACAGAAACCTACATACCAAATTTCGTTGAGATATCTCAATTTTTGCTCGAGTTATCGTGTACACGGACGGACGGACGGACGGACAGACGAACAGACGGACGGACAGACAGACATAGCTTAATCGATTTCTGTATTCATTCTGAGCATATATGTATACATTTGTCTGTATCTATCTCGATTCGTTTTGGCTGTTACAAACAACCGTTATGTGAACAAAATTAGTATACCCTTGTGCACAAGTGCGCTCGGACGGAAAAATTGAGATATCTCAACGAAATTTGGTATGTAGATTTCCCTTAGTCCAAGGTGGGTTGGTATTGAAAATGGGCGAAATCGGACTGTAACCACGCCTACTTCCCATATAACGGCAATTTCCAGAAATACGAAAACTGCGATATTTTAGTAACTACTGAAGATTATTCACTCAAAATTGATATTTACAATAATTTTCAGACGAAAAATAAGATTATTAAAAATTTTTGGAAAATGGGCGTAGCCACGCCCACTTATGGTACATGTGAATATCTTGGTAACCGCTACACCAATTTCTTCCAAACTTGGCACAGTTGTTGGCCGTGGTACAGCATACAAAATCGCCGAAAATTTTTAAAATCGGTCGATAACCACGCCCACATCCCATATAACGGTAATTTAGAGAAATACAAAATCTTCGATAAATCAGTAAATATTGAAGCTAATTTATTCAAAATTGATGCTTGCAACAGTTCTTTACCAAGATATACGTTTATGGTAAAATTTTGGAAAATGGGCG
>NW_023462926.1:0-16395 GCF_013731165.1 Rhagoletis pomonella | reverse complement strand
TTTTGAAATATTTGTGGTAGAGTACTGGAAATTGGTATAGAGGTATATCAAATAATTTCATATTCATGGAGAAAAATGGGCGGTATTGGAAAAGAGGGCACCTCTCATACTAACAAAAATTTTCTTCTGGTATATTTGAAATATTTTTGGTAGATTACTGGAAAGTGGTATAGAGACATATGAAATAATTCCATACTCATGGAGAAAAATTAGCGGTATTGGAAAAGGGGGCGTGGCACCTCCCATCATCATAAGTGCACGAATTCTACCAAATTTAAACGGTATATGCAGATGGGTTATGTGAAGTGTGCCCGAATTCGGTCCAGCGGTTCATGATATATAACAGTTTATGTCTGTTACATGAACCACGTATATGGTACAACAGCAGATACATGAAAAATTGAAAACATAGTGAAAAATTGTTGCTATGATGTGCTGTGTTTATTTTTTCTTCGGATAAATTAAGTCAAGTATAAACATGGCTGCAATATAGTAAAAAAAAAATTTCAAATAGAAAAATTCCAGGATTTTTCATTCATTTTTCAATATTTGGTGTAGAGAAGCACACCGGGGTACCGCTAGTAAATAAATAAATTCCTCCCAAAATTTCGTCTGGCTTTAAACATATAGCCTCCTGAGGATTCACCCTATGATAATTTATAAAATTTAGACTGGTTATCATAGTCCTCTTTTAATAGCCACTTTAGCCACGTCTGGCACGCACTTTCCACCGCCCTACCAGTCTGGCGATTTTTTTCGGTTTCGGAAAAGTACCAACTCTGATATCCCAAAATGCCAGACTGGTTAAAGTAGTGTAATTGATGTATTTTTTGCATCCTTAAAAATCCTGGAGGCGCCAAAGCCACAGCCTGGACTTTCAGTTAGGTTAATGGGCCGTCATAGCGGATTCATCATTAAAGTTCTAGCCTGGTTATAAATAGTGTAACCAAAACCGTTGTCAGCTCTCGGACTAAAAGACATTCTGCTAACTGGCATACTACAAGTAAAGTTATTTATAACCGGTTTGTAGTTAACTGAAAACAAACTGCCCTTTTTGCGACATCATCATGTAAATGTAGTCAATTGAAAGCAACGTAAAGTAGTCGAGGCGTAGTCACCTCTAGTTGAAAAATAGTGAACTTAGTTCATTTATAGTTAGTTGAGTTCTCTACAGGGTATGTATGCATGTCTGTATGTATGTACGTCTGTTGTTTTTTTAGAGGTGGCAAAAAGCATTGAAAGCCGAAAATTGTGGGACTTGCCTTTCGCCTAACCGGACTAAAAACCCACCCCTGCTCTGTTTCCCTCCCACCGTAGAGCTACCGCAAGGTATTACTTCGCGGAGGGGGAGCGGCCTATTGCCTTTCTATGGGAAAAGAAACTGCGGAGTTGTTCCACCAGACGCAATTATGTTCAAATTGTGTTGGCCAAACAACGGACCAATTTTCTTCCGCCTCAAGCATAACATCCACAAGGTTGTTAACCGTAAGTGGCCACCTCCTTCATGCTCGAGTCATCCCTTCGATTGCAAAACTGCGGACAGACAATCAAACCGTGATAAGCGTCTTCAATACTATCATTTGTGATCGTCATTATGCTCGCACGGGTTCAAATAAATATGATTTGAAGCAACCATGCTTCGTAAATATTTTGGCCAGGTGGATTTCCACTTCCCCATGTTGACTACTTACACTCCTTGATATCTAGGGTATCCGGACTACTTACACTCCTTGATATCTAGGTATCCGGAGGTACGCGACTATCGTAGCTCTTACGTTGATCTGCTCGAGTTTCAAAGCCCCACTGTCTCGGCGGTTGCAACGGTCAAGGTTCCAATCCGCTCCTACGTTTGGCTGCCCGAGGTTCAAAGTCACACTGCTTTGGTGGTTAGAATGGACGAGGTTGCAATCCGCGTCTATGCTTCGGTTCCGCGACTTTCAAAGCCTCAATATCGCGGCGGTTGGAACGGCTGAGTTTCCTATCCGGCCCTACTCATCCCGTGCACGAGGTTCAAAGACGCCCTGGCTTGGCCTCTGGAACGGCCGAGGTTCCAATCCGCTTTTACTCCGAGAAGGAGCGGCCTTCCTATGAGTATCTGCGGGACTGTTCCGCTTGGCGCAATTTCCTGAGAATGATGCGTGCCATATGGCAAACGTCGGACCAATTTCCGGTTGACTCAAGCATAATATCCACAAGGTTGTCAACCATAATTGGCCTCCCCACCTTCCTACTCGAGTAATCCCTTTCGGTTGCAAATCTCGGGCAAACGAAAAAACAATGCTCTGCGTTCTCGATAACCTGTTCAGTACAGACCGTGCAGTAGGGATCATCCTCGTACGTAAGTCTGTATCGGTACGCTTTAAAACAACCGTGCCCCGTTAGTATTTGAGTTAGGTGGAAGTCCACTTCACCATGTCGCCTGTCAAGCTATTTGCTTATACTCGGCATGAGTTTATATGTCCAACGTCCACTCGTCGAACGGGTCCAATGATCCTGCCAGTGCTGGAAGCAGTTTTGCTTTGCTCTTTCTCTACTTCGTTCATCTGGGTATTCCACTATCTGTCTGGTCACTATATCAATAGGACAGAGCCCTGCGATTACCAGCGCAACCTCTTCTGAAGTAGTTCTGAACGCGCAGCATACCCTCATAGCGCATAATCTATAGGGATCGGATTTCCCGTGCGTATGACCTCATCTTTAGCGCTCCAGACCAGATTGGCGCGCCGTACACAATAATGATTTCCACAGCACTCACATACAACTTCCTGAGTTCTTGTTTAGGACCTCCAACATTCATCATTAGTCTTGAAAGCCCCGCTGCAACTTTTTACGCTTTCTCGGCGGCATAGTCGATATACGGTTTAAACGTCAGTCTTGTATCAAAAATGATGCCTAGGTATTTAAGCGTCTCCGCTGATGTAATTTCAGTATCACAGACTTTAATGGTAGCTACTTCCTTTAACTTCCTACTACTAACCAACACTGCCTATGTCTTTAGGTGTTCCAACTCTAGGCCTGCTTCCTTCAACCAAGCATGAACGCGAAGTATTGCAGAGTTTGTTGTCTTGATTACATCACGCATGTATTTGGTTACTACCGCCAATGCAATGCCATCTGCGAAACCAATTATTTTTGCTCCCGCAGGTAACTTAAGTTTAAAACACTGTCGTACATTACGTTCCAGAGCGTTGGTTCGAGAACCGATCCTTGTGGCACCCCGCCGGAGATATTATATATTTTAATGACATCTTTTGATTCATAGAGTAATACCCTATAGCAAAAGTAATTATCAATGATCCTCCTAAGGTATGCCGGAACTCTGAATTTCTGAAGTTCCTGAAGTGTTTTCTGCCAACTGGCCGAATTAAATGCGTTCTTCACATCCAGAGTAACAAGGAGGCAGTACTTCTTAGATTCACCCTTCCACCGCTTCCCGCTAATCGGTTGTTCTGCCAGCTCTTTAACCAACATGGCCGCTCCAATGGTGGATCTGCCTTTCCTAAATCCAAACTGAGTGTTTGATAGCCCTACTCCTGCTCCTATAGCTGCGACTAATCTGTTGCTTATCATACGCTCCAAAAGTTTTCCCGCCGTATTTAGCATATAAATGGGGCGGTACGCAGAAGGATCTGCCGGTGGTTTTCCTACTTTTGGTAGGAGGACTAATCGTTGCTGCTTTCATTTATCAGGAAACACCCCTTCCGCAAGACATGCGTTAAAGGTATCGACGAAGACTTCGGGAGTCGTCTTTGAGATTGCTTTCAGTACTCGGTTTAGAATGTTGTCAGGACCTGGTGATTTACGGTCACTAAACCCACTTGCAGCATTTATCACCTCTTCCGCTGTGACAACCGGAAAAGTGCAGGCTCTTCTTGAAAATAATTCTCTGGTAACGGCGGAAAAAGCGTTTTTACGATTTCTTCAATCTTTTTGGGGCATGATATCTGTGGTCGCACTGATGCTTGTAGCTTCTTTGTGACCACCTGGTAGTTTTTCCTCGCCTTAGTGGCGCAGGTCTGCTATGCGCTCATTCCACCAATACACTGGGGAGCGCCTATGGTTAGAAGATTTTCTTGTCATTGCTGCGTCGCAAGCAGTTGTTTTGCCGGCTATTAAATGGTTTGAATGAACAAGAGCGCTCCCTCTTCCAATCTGTTTAGCTTCCATCCTATTGCCTTAACTCTTGTATTTCGTTGGCTTTGCCTTTCCTCGTTTATGGAGAAGATAATCGCCTGATGGTCGCTGTGGGTATATTCGTCACTAACTTCCCAAGATGCACGCTGGAAAAGGATGCTGCTCACGAAGGTTAGATCGATAATTGACCCAATACCATCTTTACAGAAGGTGAATTTTCCCCCGCTGTTTAGCAACATCTAGGGATGCTAATATTGTAAGGAGCACTCTGCCCTTGGCATTTGTCCTACGGCTTCCCCATTCTATAGCCCATGCGTTAAAGTCTCCCGCAATTACCACGTGTGTTCTGGCTCTGGCGTCCCTCACTATGCTGTCCATGACTATTTCAAACTCTTCGAGACTGAAGCTCGGTGGTATGTAGCAGCTGTAGAGGACCACTTCTGAATTCTTAACACAGACGAAGCCTACCTCCGCCTTGAGCTGTTCTATTTGAAAAGGCTTTCTAGCGCAACTCCATACTGCAGATCGTGCAGTGTTATCCGTGGCCTAGAGTTGAGATTCCGGTACTTTATATGGCTCACTTTGCAACACTATATCTGATATTTCTCTATTATAGTTTGCTCCAGCAACTCCTGAGCGGCCTAACAGTGGTTTAAATTTAACTGTAGTAGTTTCAAAATTTTTTAACTTTTGCATAGCTTCTTTATAGAAAGGGCATTCCTTGCCACCCGTTTTATGATTTGTTTCGGCCTGCTTCCTTCTAGAGCATATAATACACCTCCATTCCTTTTTGCAGTCTCGGAATTTATGGTCTAGGTCTCCACAATTGTGGCACGTACCTTTTACGTCATGCGTCGCTGTTTAGTTCCTAGCCAGGTGGCCAAATTCCAGGCATTTGTAACACTGCGTAGGTTGCATCTTGGCACGTACTCGACAGATTACCCACCCAACTCTGATCTTGCCTTTAGATAGTAGCACGTTCCGAACCTTTACCGGTATCAGCAGAGTGGCTGTTTTGGTCCCACTATAGGCTCTTCTCAAGGATTTTATTGCTTCGTCCGGAATTTCAATTTCATCCAGTTGACTCTCCAGGGCCTGACAAATCTCTTGTTTTGTTGCAAGCTCGTCTAAATCTTTGATCTCCACCACCGTTTCTGCCGTTAATGTCTTCAGCTTGTTGAATCTCCTTAGTTTTAGGATCGGTTGGTTTTGTCAACCTAAGAAGGAGATCCCCGTTGGCTGTCTTGCGTATCTTCGTTACGGTTTCTCCAACATGTTTCAGTTGTGGCTCCGTCTTTACAGTTTTCAGCACCTCGGTATACGAATTCCCTTTGCAACTTATTATCAATGTACTTGGTCGAGGGAGCTTTGGCTTCGTTGCCTTTCTCCGTTGCACTTTTTTCCACTGATTAGCCTCATCGGCACGTTCTCTATTCGTAGACTCTTCATTTGATTTTGTAGGCTTCATAGATTTTGTAGACTCCTGGTTGCTCACAGTTCTTCCTGGCTGGTTTTGTTTCCTGCTTGAGCTAAGTAGCTTCTTCCCTATCTCTTCTACCGCGTGTATCTTTCTTTGGTCCTGGTTCCTCGAGGGCGTTGTTTGGGAGTGCGCATCTACTGTTTGTATCAAGGTCTCAGGTCGAGCTTTATGATACAGCGTCGGCAGTTCGGCAATAATTTCACGCGTAGCTGGTGAATGTTTTTCCTCTTACCGTCTTCCATCATATCAACTAGTTCTCGGATCTTCCCCCCTAAGGTAGTCCATGCACAATGTCGGCTCCCTACTGTCTCGCAGTTTATACGTGGTAACGACGACCATGATCCTGGTGGAGAACCGATTAGTCGCGGTCGCCTTCCAAATGGATTCAACAATGTGGTTGATTCCGTGGGTGCCTCCTCTGTCTGTCGCCCTCCAGAGGGCGACCTAATTACACTCATTTCAGTTGAGTTGTGCTTTAATTTTAGTTTATATGTATATGTATGTATTTATTATTATTATTTTCTATTTATTATTATTATTTTGTTAATATTATTATTATTTTATTTATTTATTTATTTTTCTTTTGGTTTTTGTTTTGTGGTTTTTTAGTTTTTTTTAATTTATTTATTTACTAGCAGACCCGGCGAACTTCGTCCCGCCCAAAATTTTTATATATTTTATTGAAACTTTTTGGTCCAACATTTTCACCAACAATTCACGTTTACGATTTTCATTGGCACATTTGTCTGCTAAGATTAAGGTTTGGTGGTCATTTGCCGCTTTAAATAACCGAAGGAAAGTGTTATATCCGTTCTTGAAATTCTCCAGTTGTGCGGCATTTCATAGCACGGTTATTCGCAAAGTGAAATAAATTTTTTTCCTCTTCACTCCGTGGCGGCAACAATGACCCGGTTCTATAGTGAATGTCCTAGAAGCTTTACAGTATAGTAGGTGGCAATTTCAAAATGGGTGCGAATCATTGTTCTACAGAAATGCAATATATGTACATATACTTATTTCAGACGAAATACCTTAAAAGTTTGAACGCATAATAATATTGGAAAATCACATCCATTGGGCCAATTGCAACGCAGGAGCGTTCGATATACTCAATGGTGCAACAGGTCGATTTAATCTGACCTTCACGGCCCCTTTTCTCACTTGGCTATTTTTAGTAATAACTCGACTTCAGCACCACTTGGCAGCACGTTTTTGCAATAGTATTGCATACATATTTAAAACATTAGCCAAATCGGATCATAAATAAGATTTTTAGTAATAACTCAACTAGAGCGCCAACTGTCGGATTAAATTGTGAAACTAAACCATCCAGAGACCCACTAAAATACACAAAAAGTTTCGTTAAAATCCGTGCAACCATTTAGGAGGATTTCACTCACAAATACACCTACAGAATAATAAAAACATTCATTCAAAGATAGCTAAAGGTCGGTACGTTTGTAGGCCTTCACCCCTTTTCAAATAGCCCAAATTTTCTCCATGAGTATGGGCTTGGTTTCAACTATATACATATCTCCATACGAAGTTCCGGTACTGTACCATGAATACTTTCAGAGATATGCAGTATAAAAATTCGATTTATATGGGGGGTTCCACGCCCCCCCTTTCCAACAGCTGCCCTCTTTCTTCATGAGTATGCGATTGATTTCGTATATCTCCATACCAAGTTCCAGAACTCTACCATGAACACTTCCAAAGATAGGCAGTATGAAAAATTCGGTTTGTATGGAAAATTCCACGTCCCCTTTTCCAATAGTTCCAATTTTTCTCCAAGAGTATGCGATTTATTTCGTTTTCTCCATACAAAATTCTAGAACTCTACCAAAAAATTTCCAGAGATAAGCAGTATGAAAAAATCAGTTTGTATGGGAGATGTCACACCCCTTTTTACAATAGCTAAAATTTTTTTCCAAGGGTATGCGATTGACTTCGTATATCTCCATACCAATTTCCAAAACTCTACCATGCACACTTTCAGAGATATGTAGCATAAGAAATTCGGTTTGTATGGGAAGTGCCACGCCCCCTTTACATATAGATTTTTTTCAGCCTGAAACCATCCTTGGACACGTGCGGCAGGTGGCAGTTTCAAAAAAATCGGTTCAGCCGCTCTCGAGCCTTGCGAAAACTAACAAACGGCTTTCTAAACATAAATTAGTTGAGATATATCATATATATTATAATTATATTTTGGCAGTATCCGTTGTTTCTGATTGGCGCAAAAAAAATCTTGCCTAGTGACGAATTCGCCCCTTAATATGGTCGTTACTTAAAGCTATTTATATTCGAAATTGCATGAAAATTGGAAAACAGGAATCTATAAGCTTATCCATGCAAAAAGCAACCTACGTACCGAATTTTAAGCAAATCGGACCATAAATACGATTTCTTCGAACAGATCGGTCCCTGGTCCACTTCTCGGACAAAATGGATCATATATGCTAATATATGCTAAAAAGCTACCTACGTACCGAATTTTAAGCAAATCGGACCGTAAATACGGTTTATTCGAATAGATCAAAAAAATTGACCATATATCCTAATATATGCTAAAAAACTACTTACGTACCGAATTTTA
Organism: Rhagoletis pomonella; assembly: GCF_013731165.1. Taxonomy (NCBI): domain Eukaryota; kingdom Metazoa; phylum Arthropoda; class Insecta; order Diptera; family Tephritidae; genus Rhagoletis; species Rhagoletis pomonella. Next base: position 8,182 of record NW_023462926.1, on the reverse strand, counting down.
AGCAAATCGGACCATAAGTACGATTTTTTGGAACAGATCGGTCCCTGGTCCACTTCTCGGACAAAATGGATCATATATGCTAATATATGCTAAAAAGCTACTTACGTACTAAATTTTAAGCAAATCGGACTATAATAAGATTTTTTCGAATAGACCGGTCCCTGGTCCACCTACCCGAAAAAAAGTAAAAATTTTTAGCCTAAAACATGGTGGTTACCGAAAGCTATTTGTATACAAAATTTCATGAAAATCGGACCAGACGTTCGCGAGATTACCTGTTACAAAAAAAAGGGACTTCTCTTTATATAATTAGTATAGATTACTAGCATATGCCTGGCTTGCTTCGCGACGCCTTATAAAAACTTTTTCGTTGACCAATACTCAAATAGTGTTGCTATGCAAAACGGTTTGTAATGTAAAAATTATTAGTTTAGGTGGAAAGGACTGAAAAGCATAACCTTGCTTACTCATAAGCCAAGAACAAATGTGCTTAGATAATATTTGGGTTGAGTACTAATATCCTTTGATGCTATGAGATTTTATTTCCACCTGTGAGATATCTGCAAGTATTGCAAGGTTTGCCGAGAGTGCGTAATCCTCTCCTATAGTCCTGCTGTTCCACAGGATGAAATAGTTTTCCCGTTCACACGGGGTCATTGATATTCCTACCGTGTTCTCTCTAATTCAGCACACTTTTTCTTGATATGCCCATGACCCGTTGATGTGCCTAGGATATCTGTGGAGCCTAATCAATTTTACGCTTCTCTGTATGCTTACTAACAGAATGGGGCTTTATTAAGTCATCTTAAATGTAAATTTGTAGAGGGCGCCATCTATGTTTTGGGTCCAGTTATTTTGGAGAAACACTTCTTATCATAAAGTTAATACCCGTTAAGCCAGGTCATACGATAAAGACGGGTTCTCGAAATATCTCGACAACGGCGCCATCGGTCGGTACCACTTTTTCGCAAAAGTATATTTTACGATTCAGAGGAGAATTACAAATTCATGTGAAATATGATTCCGAAGGTATGGCTGATTAAAAATTTCACTCCTATAGGATGTGCCACGTCACTTTTACAAAAGTATACAGTGAGTCACTTAAGTAAGTATACAGCGTCCAATCCTTCTTTCATTGTTAAATAAGTTCAATAGTTATGCCAAAAATAAAAGAAAATTTATTCTTATTAATTTTACAAAAACATAAAATTAATGTGCTAAGAACAATATTTCATTTTATAAGAAAAAAAAAACAATAATGCAAGCTAAAGTAAAATTATCTAAAATTCACATCACAAAAGTAAGTATACAGGAGTATTGTAATTTAATAAAAATAATATTATTGCATTTAAAACACATTAATTAGTATTTTGTTGGGTAACCTTTGGAATTTATAATAGCATTAAGCCGTGATGGCATAGATTTAACCAGGTTTTGTGTGGTAGTGGGCGATATCTGGTACCATTCTTCCATTAGAACTTTTTTTAAGTCCTCCCTATTTCTTATATCATGCTTTCGTATTTGGCGTTCCAGATGCTCCCATAAATGTTCTATTGGGTTAACATCCGGTGACTGCGGTGGGGTTTTAAGTTGTTTTCGAACGTTATATAGGAGCCATTCCTTAACAATGAGTGCGGTATGTTTGGGGTCATTATCCTGCTGGAAGATGAATGACCCCTCAATACCCAATTTTATAGCACTTTCTTTCAAATTATTTTTAAGGATGTTTAAATAAGCATATCGGTCCATTATACCATCAATTATAACCAAATTACCTACTCCATTGGCCGCCATACATCCCCAAACCATTACGGAGCCCCCTCCATGCTTAACAGTACCGGTCATGTTGGACGGATTTAGCTCATTGTTGACTTTTCGCCAGACCTTTTCACGTCCATCCGACCCATGAATATTAAATTTGCTCTCGTCTGAGAAAATCACATTGTTCCAGAATATATGATCGTATCTTTGGTATTCTTTAGCAAAGGCGATCCGTTTTCGGCGATTTTCTTTGCTAACAAAGGGCTTTTTTCTAATATTTCGCCCGTGGTAACCTGCAGAATACAATACGCGGCGGATCGTTTGAGCATTACATTGTTTTCCCATTTCATTTTCAACTTCAGTTTTTATTTTTGGAGCACTTGTTTTAGGGTTTTCCTTTATTTTCCGAACGATTACACGGGTCTCATAGTCATTAAATATACGAGGACGGCCAGAACTTAGGTTGTTTTCAATAGTCCCTGATATTTTAAACTTATTTACTATTTTTTGAATTGTAGCATGGCTTTTACCAACAATTTTTCCAATCTCCCGCAAAGATTTATTCTCTTTATAATGTTTTATTATCACATTTTTAAGGTCATTTGAAAGTTCTTTTCCTCTTGGCGCCATTGCTGGAATATTAGTGTAAATATTATATGAACTGAATTTTTTCAGTATTGGTAATACTTACTTAGAAAATAACCGTATTACTTTTACAAAATTGATTTTATTTAACTCACGCGAATTCGATGCTCAACAAACAAACGTTCTCTGTATACTTACTTATGTGATACAATTTCTGCACATGCTCTTGAAAATTGTTTGCTGAGGATAACGGGACACAAATATCCCGTTATTTTGATGCGTACATGATGACGCATGCTACACTTTTAATATGTATTGTAAAAAATGCTGCTCGATTTTAAAATTGGGTGCAATTTTCAAATAATTTGAAACTTCCATTGAGGTGTATACTTACTTAAGTGACTCACTGTATGTACTTTACTATACCATAGATATTGTATGTCAACACACGAAATTTCAAAGTCATGTAACTTACGGTTTCGAAGTTATAGCTGATTAAATATGTCACGCCACTCCCCCTTGTCAGATCCCATTTTTTTATACCCGAGCGCGCTTGTGCACAAGGGTATTATAACTTTGTTCACATAACGGTTGTTTGTAACAGGCAAAACGAATCGAGATAGATATAGACAAGTGTATACATAAATGATCAGAATGAAAAGAGAAATCGATTAAGCGGTGACTGTCTGTCCGTCCGTCCGTCTGTGCACACGATAACTCGAGTAAAAATTGAGATATCTTAACGAAACTTGGTATGTTTACTTCTTTCGGGCGTAGGACGGACGGTATTGAAAATGGGCAAAATCGGACAATAACCACGCCTACCTCCCATATAACGGTAATTTTCCGAAATACGAAGACTGCGATATTTTAGTAACTACTGAAGATTATTCACTCAAAATTGATATTTACATATATTACCTTTAGACGAAAAATAATAATATTGTAAATTTTTGGAAAATGGGCGTAGCCACGCCCACTTATGGATACATGTGTATATCTTGGTAACCGCTGCACCAATTTCTTCCAAACCTGGCACAGTTGTTAGTCTTGCTACAGCATACCAAATGACCGAAAATTTTTAAAATCGGACAATAACCACACGTACCTCCCATATAACGGTAATTTGGAGAAATACGAATTCTTCGATAAATCAAGCTAATTTACTCAAAATTTATGCTTGCAACAGTTCTTTGCCAAGAAATACGTTTATGACAAAATTTTGGAAAATGGGCGTAGCACCGCCCAGTTGTGATCACATATATGTATCTCGGTAACCGTTCTACCAATTTGTACCAAACTCGGTATGATTATTGTGCTTGCCACATAGAAGCAAAACGTTGAAAATTATTGGAATCAGATCCAAATTTCTTACTTGTTATAACCTAGTTTACGTCCGAGGTCACTCTCTATATGTATGTTGGAATGTTTACATGAACTGAGGTATGTATACATACATGTGTATAGTATTTGAAGTTCAATAAGAGTTGAAAAATAAGGCCAATATGGCTCAAAGGACAACATAAAATAAGAGTCCGAATGAAGTTATTTATGAGGACTATAAGACACATTTAAGGGCCTCAAAGAAACTCTGAACGATTCATATATGAGGCCAAAAATTGCTTTAAAAAGAGTCCAAAATGAGCCGTTTATGAAGCCAATAAAAGTCCAACATGACTCATTTTGAGGCTCATTTGATGTATGAATTTAAGCTCATATAAGTCGACCTTCGGAGGAAGGAAAACACACTAATTTTGGGCTCTTAAATGAGCTCATTATGAGCGTAAAGGCTCCGAAATGGGACTCCTTAAAGACACATTTATGACTCCAAATGTATATTTCATTGATATGTACATATATCTCGCTCATAGGGAAAGCACTTATTGAATTTTGTTTTTCGTCTTGCGTATGCATTTTCTTTTTACTTTAAAATTTCAATACTTCACACAAATTAAAAAAACGTTTCTCAGTTGATGAAAAATATCAATAACGAAAAATAAACACTGACATATGTTGATGCTGTTGAAAAGCAAAATTGTATTCAAAAGAATTTGGTGCAAACTAAATTTTGTTTGCGAAAATTGGTACATCTTTTTTGTCCACATTCCAGTTTTGATAAAATATAGCCTATGCTACGTCCGAGGTCACTGTCTAGATACCAGTTAAAGCCCCATAAAAATCCATTCAGTAGTTCCGGAGATTAGTGAGTTCAAACAGAAAAACAATCTACAGTTTTATTATAGTATAGATTTTTTTTGTTGTTGTGTTGTTTTATTTTGTGTTATTTTATTTCGCTTCTGTTCTATATATTATTAGATGTATGTATGTATGTACGTATGTATGCACATACATATGTATGAATGTTTGTTAGGCGCAAATTTTGCCATCAATTTTTGGACCCACTTGCTGATGACCTAGAGTCTTGAAACTTCACAGTTGGCTAGGAACCTGATGACAATACAATACGAATGATGAGTTTATGCTATAGGTAGCGCAGGAGTCGAGATATTTGAAAACCCGGAATTCAAAATCCGATTTGGTTCATGCTCAGAACGAATATTAACTACTTGAAAAGGAATAACTACACTAAAATGTTGGAGATAGATGGCGCACGATTCGATATATTTGGCGAACTAGTATTTATGGTCCGATATCGTTCGTATTTAGAAAGCTTGCTTTAAAAATATGTACATACATATTTGTTTTTACTATTAATATATTTTATTGAAAAATCTCAAAAGATTTTCCCATACACATCAACAACTTTTTTATTTTTTTATATTGGTCGGAAACTGGTTTTGAATCTACGCCCTGCTGAATGGTAGCGCACACTGCTAACCACTACACGACAGCGGCAACTCAATAAATTTCCTAAAAGCAGTGGAAAACACAACGAACATAAGATTATCATAGTGCGTTGAAAATTGTCCAATTTATGACCGGTGTTTTGATCCAACATTCCGAACAAAGTTTGAATTTTGGTAACTTTTTAATGAATGTATAGATAACGCAGTTTTTTTGGATCCTTGGAAATATGTTCAATTGTTCCTGTTCATAAATCAGGCGATCGCAATAAGATATGCAATTACAGACCCATCGTGAAACAAAGTACTTTTCCAAAGCTAAAACAAAACTTTTTAATCAGGTAAATTCCTCAATTTCGAAATACCAGCATGGTTTTATGGCACTAAAATCTACTTGCACCAATCTTACGTTAATTTCCAATAATATTATCAATGCATTTGAAGATCACGCCGAACTTGATGTTATCTATTCGGATTTTTCAAAAGCCTTCGACAAGGAATTAAGGGAACGCTCTTAAAAATTTTCAGCAGTTTTTTAACTGGGAGGAAGCTTTTCATAAAAATGGGTACCGTGAAATCATCTGTAATAGTAAACGCGTGGTCTGGCATACCTTAGGGGACTAACTGCGGTCCACTGTTGTTTCTCATTTTTATACCCGAGCGCACTTGTACACAAGGGTATTATAACTTTGTTCACATAACGGTTGTTTGTAACAGCCAAAACGAATCGAGATAGATATAGACAAATGTATACATAAATGATCAGAATGAAAAGAGAAATCGATTAAGCGGTGACTGTCTGTCCGTCCGTCCGTCCGTCTGTGCACACGATAACTCGAGTAAAAATTGAGATATCTTAACAAAACTTGGTACGTACACTTCTTTCTGGCGTAGGACGGATGGTATTGAAAATGGGCGAAATCAGACTGTAACCTAACCTATCTCCCATACAACGGAAATTTTCAGAAATGCGAAAACTGCGATATTTTAGTAATTACTGAAGATTATTCACTCAAAATTGATATTTACAATAAGTTTTAGATGAAAAATAAGAATATTATAAATTTTTGGAAAATGGGCGTAGCCACGCCCACTTATGGTTACAGGTTTATATCTTGGTAACCGCTGCACCAATTTCTTCTAAACTTGGCGCAGTTGTTGACCTTGGTATACTATACGAAATGGCCGAAAATTTTTAAAATCGGAATATAACCACGCCCACATCCCATATAACGGTAATTTAGAGAAATACGAAAACTGCGATAAATCAGTATATATTAAAGCTAATTTATTCAAAATTTATGCTTGCGACAACTCTTTGCCAAGATATACGCTTATGATAAAATTTTGGAAAATGGGCGTGGCACCGCCCACTTATGATCACATATATGTATCTCGGTAACCGTTCTACCAATTTGTACCAAATTTGGTGTGGTTATTGTGCTTGTCACATAGAAGAAAAACGTTATTGAAATCGGCCTAAGATTACGGCCGCTTTTCATATAATGGTAAATTTCAGAAATACTTGAAACTTCAATATTTCGAAATTTAAGGACGCTAATTTACTCAAAATTGGTACACCCCGGCTTACCATGTAGCGGTAGCTTTCGTAAAAGTGAAAAACATATATTTAATACTTGCGCCGGGTATTTAATGTTCGGCTACGCCCGAACTTAGACTTCCTTACTTGTTATTAATGATTTACCTAATCATTTTCTTAAAGCGAAATGTTTAATGTTCGCCGATGATGTGAAGTTGTTCATGAGAATCCGTAGCGTGACTGATTGCAGTTATCTTCAAACTGGCCTTGAAAACTTTCAAGCATGGTGTACAGTGAATAATTTATATCTAAATGCCCAAAAATGTTGTGTTGTTTCATATTCGAGGAGGAATAGCCCTTGTACTTTCAATTACAATCTTGATGGTAAGATATTTGAAAAAAATAAAAGGATAAAGGACTTGGGTCTGATCTTCGATTCGAAATTAACTTTTGCGGAGCATGTGGACCATATTGTGTCTAAAGCTTTTTCAGTTATTGGGTTTATTCGTAGGAACTCTGAAGATTTCTCTGATCCAATGACATAAAATTCGTTGTGTGTGTAGATTATTGTTGTATAATTTGGAACCCTTATTACCAAACCCATTCGAACAAAATAGAAAGTTTGCAAAGAACTTTACTAAGTTTGCATTATCGAAACTTCATTGGCCAACTGGTTGTCCCGTTTATTTGGATAGGCGTAAACTGTTGGGATTAGAGAGCCTATCTTGTAGGAGAAGTTAATGCTTAATAATGTTTATATACAATGTCCTAAATGGTTTAATAGACTGCAGTGATATTTACGATTTGCTAAACCTCCATCATCCTAAATGTGAATTAAGGCACCTTAGAATTTTTACGGTCGCTGTACATAAATATAATTATGCATATAATGAGCCTATATTAAGATGCGTCCGACTCTGCAACACATATTCCGAAGTTATTAATTTTAATTTAAATGTATTTAATTTCAAGTTGAATTTATTTAAAATGTTTAATTAATCTAGTAGTCTGTAAGAACCTCTGTAGACGAATAAATAAATAAATAAATAAATACATAACAACTGACCAGCCTTAATTGCACAGAGGTCTTTTTATGACCTTTTTTATTTATCTTTTACCAAATTTGGAGAAAGGGTCGAAACATAGACTTTACGAAAAACCGGTAGATCTACCAACTTTTAGGAAAAAAGATTTTATATTTTTGTACCTAAACTTAAAGTACATTTCATTAAAATACCATAAAATGGCAACTGCCTCTTATTTTTAGACACCACAATCTTAAATACAGTGAAACCCGCTTAAGTACCTAACGCGCTTAAGTAACCAACATTTTTGCGCACCGTGAATTTTTGAATGTAGTCTGAAGAAAATCCCTCTCTTAAGTACCTCCCCGCTTATTTACCCAAGCCGCCTAAGTACTTAAATTTTTCGTACCCATTTTACCGTTTTGCCTATAATTTTCCCCTTTAAGAGCTCTTTTAAAATGCCTTAA
>NW_023462925.1:0-16408 GCF_013731165.1 Rhagoletis pomonella | reverse complement strand
TAAAAACCTTAAACAAAACACGATGCGAAATATTACACAAAGAAAATGCCTGGGAAAATTACCGAGCACCACGCTATTACAAATTCTTATGCTCAGAATTGAAAATTCAGTTCAGTTCAGAATTTTGAAAAATCAGGATATTGGCGTACTGATTGAAGAAATTAATAAAATAGTACGAGAGTTGAAAAATCAGTTGTCTATGTACTGATAAAATCAGTACGTGTGGCATAGAGTCCGATCGATTCCCAATTTTTGGCCGATGCCGTTGCCGATTAATCGGCCTTAAAGCTCAGTTAGTCTAGACTTAATTTCCGTAACGTAACTTAACTAAATATTTCGGCCAACCTGTTATATGAGAAACTGTGTTGGCGGTTAGTTAAAACTTAACTTAGCGTAAGAAACTTAAGAACCTGTAGATTTTAGGTTCTTAAGTTACGGTCTTACGGAAATTGAGAGCGGTGAGAGAATCAGGCTTGCCAGACTCTCGTTTTTGTATTTCTTAAAAATAAATGAAAGCAAACATTGTTGTTTGCATGAATTTTTTTGATGTGGCATTTAAGGCGGCGAACTGTTAAACAGCTGAAAAAGAAAATACAAAAACAAAATATTTCCGCTCTTGGCTTAAGTTGACGTGTTGAGTAATCATTGATGATTTCTTACGGTAAGTTAAATTAAGTTAAGTCTAGACTAACTGAGCTTTTAAGCTTGATATACAGTTCAATGCGAGCGGGAGCGTGAACGTTCGCAAAGGCAAAGAATTCCATTTGTATTCTTATGGACGCTCACACACATCTGTCAAAACTTGCCGTTCACATGCGAATGATTTGCGTACGCACACAGTTTAGTGTGAGCTCGAAAAAAGGCATATTATGCATTTTAAATTAGTTTTTATTCTATAATTCTGAAAGATATTTTAATTCTCTATCTTTTCATGTCTTAACTATAGCAAAAACTTGAGTAATAACGAAGATATTGGTCAAAATAAAAAGCTCACGCTCACGCTCGCATTGAACTGTATATCAGGCTTTAGGGCAAAGAATCGGCCGATGCCGATGCCGATTCCTTTAAAAAACTACCTGAATATAAATGCATTCAAGAACAAACGTTTTTGATAAACTTTTATAATAACAAAAGGAAAACATAAACAAATAACATTGCAAAACAAATAATCATTCAATAATCTATTCACTTATTCATGTACATATGTACATAAATATGTATTAAAAGTAGTATATCACCTATACATATATATCATTGCAATACTTTGTTCCATAGTCTTTTTCTTATTAAATGTTAAAAAATAGTTCATTCGAAATCACATTTATTAGTTGTACTTATAGTAGTAAAAATATGCAACTTCTGCTGAAATGTATTATTGAATACTATTTGTTAATAAACAGGAACCGTAGATTAGACCCCGACCGATTAATCGGATGCCGGGCTAGATTCTTGAAAGAGGTTATGCTATTTACATAGTTATTTGATTATGTTTTTCATTTGTTATTCTAAAGGTTTATAAAAGCATTTGTCCTTGAAATTAATTTAATTCAGGATTTAATCGGCATAGAAGTGCTCTACGGTTTCTTCCTCTTCCTCATCTCTGCAACTTCTGCAATATTCCTGGGAGAATATTCCTAGTCTTTATTTATTTATTTATTAAAGTCTATGAAACATAAATTTCTTACAGACTATTGGAGCCTAAAAAAAAGAACATTCGTATACAAAATTATGCAGAAATATCAAAGAAAATTTCATTAAAATGCAAAAAAGTAACTAAAAGTACGAATTCAAAATATTAGTAAATATATTTCTATCTAAAGAAAAATGAACTAAAATAGAACTTGAGATCTTATTTAATTCGTTTATTGCACGTGCAATTGGGGCATTACGTGCATACTCGGTCTTCAATCTTCCCTCGTAAAAAGGCAATGGTATACGTAAGCTGCGCTGGGGAATGTTAAAATCTAATAGAATAGGGCAGTCCAAAGACCCGCTAATAATACTGAAAATAAAAGTCAAAGAGTGCACAGATCTTCCAGCTTCCAAGGTCTTCAGATTTATTAAAAGTAAACGAGAAGTGTAGGTGGGCATAGGAACAGAAAAATTCAAAGACCGTAATGCAAATTTATATATGATAAGGCCTCCATATAAACGCCCCGTATTCCAAATTTGAACGTACGAACGACGTATATAACAGTTTAAGTGTATACGGGTCACAAAAATTTGTACAATTTCGCCTCACAAAGCCCAAAACTGAATAAGATTTCCTAATTATGTGGCTGATATGGCTGTTAAGGGAAAAGTTTGATGAAAAAATTATGCCATGATCTTTAATTTCCTCAGCAGTTTCTAACAAAGTATTAGAAATACTATAATTTGTCGATAAGACATTGCGAATTTTTGCAAAAGTGATTTTGAAACATTTATTCAAATTCAGTGAAAGTCTCGATTTCAAGCAGCAGGAATGCAGATTATCCAGTTCTACTTGAAGCCTATTCATATCGTTCAGATTTTTTACTATTGAAGAGATTTTTAGATCATCCTTATAGAGTAAACATTTTGAGAATGAGAAACACGTTGTGATATCGTTTATAAAAAAAAAAAAAAAGCAACGGTCCTAAGACACTCCCTTGGGGAACCCCAGAGGTAGCAACGAATGGTTCAGAGGATATTCCATCAATAGAGACTACGCACCGCCTGTTACACAAATATAACTTTATCCAATTCAGAAAGACTGAATGAAATCCAAGACAAGCTAATTACTAATGAATATTGAGTGAGACACTTTATAAAAAGCTTTCGCAAAATCCGTGTATATGCAATCTACCTGATGTCCATCAGCAAAAGACGTAATACAGTATTCACTAAAAACTGCTAGGTTAGAAACTGTTGACCTATTAGGAACAAAGCCATGTTGATTTGGAGAAATTAAATTTTTTGTTGCAAAATATAACTTGTCTTTGACAATACTTTCAAAAACTTTGGTTACTGTTGATAGCTTAGAAATCGGCCTATAGTTACACACTTTACTTTTATTACCATTTTTAAACATAGGGTTAATATAGGTAATTTTCCAATCGTCTGCGAACACACCTGAGGCAAGCGACTTATTGAAAATAAGAGTTAAAGGTAAGCCCAGAGCAGGAGCATTTTTCAACAATATTGCGGAAAACCCATCAACGTCCATTTTAGCTGATGGTTTAAGTTTAAAAATGCCATTTAAGACATCATCAGATTACAACTTAAGAGAGCCAAAATTAATGGAGGAACTTTCTGGGTAGTCATAATCGAACCCACAATTGTCATCATAATCGGAAAAATTTGAACAAAAAAATTCATCGAAGAGATTAGCTATATCATTACGGCTTGAAGAGTGCCTGCCAAATAGCCAATGACCGGTTACACGTGACCTTCGAAATATCCTCTCTTGAGAGGCTGAACAACTCTTTCGTCTTTTTCTTATCTATTTGCAAGGCCAAAGCAGCCTGGTTGTTCTACAAGTGCCCTCCTCTAGTCATGACCTGTTGGCCTCTTGGATCATGCTATTTCGAATTTCTAATTTGCAGGTTCCCATAGGTATCCCAATAGTGCCCCTGTTTTCACATAGGGGTAGATTGGTACCTTTCCTGGCTAGCTCATCGGCCTTGCAGTTTCCTCTGTGTCCCGGAACCCATATGAGGCTAACCTTGAACAGAGCGAAACCTTCGATCTCAGCATTACCATGTTCATTGATTTAATGGCCGCCTGGCTATCCAAGAAAATATTAATCGTAGTCTTCGTATTGGCATGTTTATTAAGGTACACAGCCACCTCCTTTATAGCTAAAACTTTTGCCTGATGAATACTGTAGTGGTCCGGAATTCGGACGTATAGTCCAGTCCTAGTTCCTTAGAGAAAACTCCGTAGCCAATCCTATTGTCTAGCTCGGATCCATCTGTGTAAAAATTCAATTCCTCCCCTCTCCATGGTCTTAGTGTTTGCCATTCTCTTCTTGACGGGATGCTCGTCTTAAAGAGCCTATCTAAGATTGGTTTGGGAGTGGAGTAGTCAACTTCTTGGTTGTAACTACCCAGAGTGTGAAGTATGGAGGCATGACCAAATCGCCGATCCTTCCATACCACCATACTTTTTAATCTGAGCGCTGAATCGGTGGCCGCGTATTTTCCCACCAGGTTTATAGCGGGCAAATTGGTTACCACCTCTAGCGTTTTGTTTGGCGTGGTCCTTAAGGCACCTGAAATGCATAGAAACGCTGTTCTTTGGACCTTACTTAATAGTTCTAGGTAACTAGCCTTTTGAGTTGCTGGCCACCATACAAGTATTCCACTTCAGAGTATTGGCCTGACTACCGACGTGTAAAGCCAATGTGTAATACGAGGTGTTAACCCCCACTTGATTCTGACCGCTTGTTTGCAAGTGTATAATGCGAGGTTGGCCTTCCTTATTCTCTCCTCTATATTAGGTTTTCGGTTCGAATCCTACTGAAAGAAGTCTGATGAGGAAATGTGGTGATTTCCGAAATAGCTATCACTTCTACCATTTTTTCAATTATTTTTGCTTTTCCACAATAAGTTTTTCATTAAAAATGGCCTCAAGCTCAATAAAAATTGTTGAACATAATTGTTATAAGGCCATAAAATAACAAAAACAAGTAGATTTTTAATGATGAAAGTATTTTTGTAACGTAAACAATTTAACAATCCATTGAAAAGACCCAGAAGGATTTAGGAATTCAGCGATTAATTAAAGGATAATCGTAACAATATTTACAGTAACGACATTTAAGTATTCTTTGGCTATTTCCCTTTCGTTTATTTAATGTTTCTTATTTTTATTTATGAAAGTGTAGCTCGTTATCCTACAAAAACCATGTTAGTAAAAATTTCAAATGTTTTTTTAATATTCCGAGTATACAGTTGTGTAGCCCATTCAATGTTATTTTAATGAAGTGCAAATTTTAAGTAACTAGGACTTACTATTGATTTTAGGAAATTTTTTTTGTGGAAGGTGTTGCGGATTTTCTCCATAAAAAATTTTCGAACATACATAATTGTCAAAAATCAACACTTACCTAGCTACTTCAAACTTGCACTTTATTATACTAAAATTTAAAAAACTGCATATTCAAAAAAATTTTAATAAATCTGATTAAAGTTTAATCATTAACCAGTTCCAAATATTGATGAACATTTTTTAAAATTCGTCTAAATTTTATAAATGTTCTACCAAGTTTGAAATTTTGATTTACCGGTTTTTTAGATAGTAAGCTATATTTTCATAAGAAAAAATAAACTAAGAAAAATAGCCAAAACTTGCTAAAATGTGTCTTCCTTACTTACATTCTCGCCACCGTACATCATACAAATGAAACATGAGAATACATTTATGACGGGAACTCAGATGCAAAAATAAATAAAGTAAAAAATAAATAACATGGAATGAAGTGCGGAAAAAGTAAAAAGAATCGGCCGATGCCGATGCTGATTCTTTTGGCCAATATTAGCCGATGCTGATTCTTTTGGCCAATATTAGCCGATGCCGATGCCGATTAATCGGTTGGACTCTAGTCTGGCAACCGTAATGTCGAGAGTAGTTCTAAGTTCTTTGCTAATATATGTATCTACCGACGAGGTTGATGTCTAGACTAGTTTTGCATATTCTATGTAAGTATTAGCTCTGATCCAGTACTCCATGAACTTACAGGTTTTTACACGAACTTGCAGGAGGTTACAGGAAAAATGATCCCGTACTCCAAATGAGAGCGATTTTTGAGAGTTGTGTAGAGAATGAAGGTGCAAGATTTTACCCGAACTTTTTCTTCTGCTAAAATCATGAAAAGTGTCCGGCGATCACTGGTTGACGTTTTTACAGGACAAATGCGTTTTTTGTTCCCGTACTTTTTGTTGTTACCCACTTTTTACTCTCACTTCAGAGAGTAATTTTTCTGTTTGACATTTTCACAGAATTTTACACGAAAAGTATTGGATTAGAGCTATTATGTGTTCGTTGCTATAATAGGTGTGTAGGTTATTACTTCCACAGTTGCCACTGGTGGTTAATTTGCCGATTTATTGCTTGGTATATTTTCCCCGATTTGGCCTTTTATACAACTAAAGAAAACAAACTGGAGATTAATAGTAAATTAACTAAAAATAAGCCCAACAAGCGTTGCGCTTAATAAATTTATTCTCTTTTTCACTAGCATTAGTACTAAAATTTGCAATAAATAATTGAAAAAGCCCATATTTCCATTTGTTTATTTACAAACATATGTTTGTGATCAGCTGATTTTATTACTAGCAAGCTTTCGCTAGTAAAATTTTTTCCAGCAGAAATTTGCAGCTCTCTATCACATTTTTCTCACTCAATTTCCCCTACTTTGCAATTTTTTGGGTTCGCGGACGCAAAACCAGTGAAAGTTTTTTAAAAATTGTAATAGATTTGGGTAAGAGTACACTCCTAATATCTCTTTCTACAAACAAGAAGTCGCAGTTATAAAAACGTGATAATATCTATTCAAAACAGCTTTAAAATTTTCGGCACCAAAATAAGTCTCGAGCTGGGTGATGAGCGCTTTAAATTTTAAAATTAAATGCCTAGCTATGCCTATATGGCAACGAATGTCGTTATATTAGGTATCACTATTTTTTTGTCAAGTAATCGAAACGCGGGAGTGTGCTAATACAAATAGTAAAACTGCAAAATCTCATTCGAGCGCTGGTAAAATCCTTTTGTTTGGAAGTGAATGATCTCAAATATTTGGCTGCAAGTTACCATCCATAAACAAAAGTGTTGCCATTTTAGCCATTTTCCGGCTAGATTAAGCCGGTTGCGATAGCAAACAGCCGGAGAAATTTCGGTTTAGCCGGAAGCCGATTTGTTATCCGTTTTGTAATAAAAAATTAGCCGTTTTTGCCGATTTCGCTATTTTCCTTGTTTTCTTAAAATTCAAATATATATCATTCCATTTTTGACTAAGCGATCCAAAATCTGTTAGAAATGGCTACTAGCCTTATCGCGGAGGCAGAGTTATATCAAATTGGGCTGATTTCGCTAATTTTTATTTTAAACGAATATATTTTTTCTAAAGAAGGCCGTAACGGGGATTTTCTTCATAAAATGTTTGTTATCAATTACTTAAATTTAAGTGTGAAGTTTTATTCGCAAACTTAGAAAATAACAAGTTGTTTCACTGTTTGCTTAACACGCGTTTGTGTTTGGATATAGTGCCAAGAATAAATGTTACAGGTATTGTCCTCCCAGATAGCGCATATTCAACTCTGCCTTAATTACAATACATCATTGTTGCCCACACTTAAAGTTTTAAGGAAAGGGAAAAATTGATATTTTCAGGAACTATGTATACATATGGATCTATTTAAACTAACATTTTTTCCTGAGAACTTATTTAAATTCCAAAAACCGAAGGCCAACTTGAATTAAAAGAACCAACACTGAAATGCGTTAAAATGAAAGGAAAAGAGCACAAATTTCTATGTAAACTAAAACTCTCTGGGTTTGTTCGTCGAAAATCCAGCGAAAATTATCACTCAAAATATCAGTTAGTAAGAAAAAATGCTCCCAAATTCTCTCTCAAGTACATAAACTTGCAAACTTCTGCACGAACGCAAATTTTGCAGGAACTTGCAAGTTTCCCTGACAGCTAGTCCATGGTTGCATTTCACACATAAGAAATTTTTATAGAATTTTAAAATTCCTTCAGAGGGGCAAAACCAGGATATATTTACATGTATATTTCTTGCTAGTCCGACTTTCTTCAACATACGTTTCAATTTCTTTGCCGTACTAACTGTCGCGTTTCCTATATCGACTATGGTTGAGATTGCATTCCGAGTACGTTTCAAATCATTGGAATTAACTAAATTAATTAAGTAAACAAGTATTTACTTAAATTTTTCATTTTAAAATCGCTCAAAATTGTACATTTTTAAATTTGACGAACCTTTTTATACAAACTATCGTCGACAAAAAATGCAACCATGTGCCACATTCCTAATTGCAAATTCTTGCTTGCAAAGTTTTTTCCAGCTTGAATTTGCTACTTCTCTCCAAGAACTACTCTTTCTACTTATGATTTATTTAAATGAAACATGTGAAATTTAGTTGAACCAGTTTAGCCGGTTTTTTTGCCAATTTAGACGGTTGGTACAAAAAGTTCTGGCAACACTGATAAACAAGCACTAACTGTTTTTTTACAATCGTGTAATTAACAGGGACCGAAAATAACAGTTAATTTTTTCGATGCTATAAAAGTCCAGGGAAAAATATTGTCGTAGAAGAAAGTTATCAATGTTCCTTTGATCCCAGGACCTATTGGACAAGGATCCTAGATGTTTTGCTTTTAGAACTTTTTGGGAAAAACTGAAAAATCCGGACTTCTATTTCTTTAGTCCAGTAATAACAGTTAAACTAGGCCTAAATAAAAGTTCTTTCCTAATAATAAACTAACCGCTCACAATTAAACAAATTTGGTACCAGATGAAAGAGGACTGAAATAGGTTTTACACAGAAATATCTAAATGAAGGTTACCTATTTATATACTTTTTTTTTAATTTAATACAAAAGCAATTCTTATACCTGACCAAAACTTTGTTTATGGTAATTAAATAAAACTTTTAATTGAAATATTTTTCATTCCTCGTTTTGATATTTCAGTTTAAAAGCTATTTTGATAATAACATTAATACATTGGCCGAGCCTATCCTCCGATATTTTTAATAAGTTAAAAAAATGAAACTTATTTTGTTTTGCTCTTTTCTATCTAAAATTTGTTAATAGATATGTTGAAATTTTTGGTCATGACTTCATACTAACATAAGATTTTCACTGTATGAAAACTAGGCAAAAGGAAAGCGGTTTATCTGGTGTTTTCTTAATTTCAAAATCTGAAACCGGTGTTTTTTTTTCAAATTAAAATTTTCCGAATAACTCGAAAAACGGTCTTGTAAAAAGGTGAATAATGGAACTCCTTAGTTAATTCCCTCAGTGTACATACTGTGGCGAAAATATAAATAGAGGGAGGCATTTTAGCATTCTTTATCTATTTACCTTTCGTTTATTTAATGTTTATTTATTATGAAAGTGCAGCTCGTTATCTGAAAAGAAACATGTAAGTCAAAATTTCAAACTGTGTACAAAAATTAGCAAAAATCAACAAATTTTCATCAAAATTTCGAGCTTTTTAATTACATTTCTTACATACATTCTGAGTATGCAGTTTTGTAGTCCATTCAATTTAATCGCAAAGTGTTAAAAGGTGTTTCTCATTTTCTCCATAAAAAAACATTGTCGAACATACTTTTTATGGAAGAAAATGTGTGAACAAAAACTTGCCAAAAATCAAAGGTAAGTCCTAGCTACTTCGAACTTGCACTTTGTTATACTAAAATTTAATGGGCTATACAACTGCATGCTCAAAAAAAACTAAAAATCTGATTAAAATGTTTGAAATCTTGATGAACATTTGTCTAAATTCGTCGAATTTTCATAAATGTTCTACAAATTTGAAAGTTTGATTACATGTTTTTTTTAGATAGTAAGCTATATTTTCATAAAAAATAATAACAATTTTTTAACCAACAAAAATTGTCAAACCTTCCTAAAATGTCTCTTCCTTATTAACATTCTCGCCACCGTATATAGAGATCAATAAATTAAATTATATTCACATACGACTCTGTTTTCCGCTTCGAATCGATTCGTTAATTAAATATGTAACTTTTACAACTTACATACATAATAAAAATAAAATCCTTTTATACATATTAATACACATCAGAGCTGTGTAATGATTGAATCAATTGAGTGTGCATTCTCATTTTATTCGTTTCAAAAATGTGATTGTTTGATTTGAAAAATTTAACAACCACTCTTGAGATTGGTTACAAATTGTAAACACAAAATATGTAGTGTGTTATGGAATGGTTGACACCCATTCACATAGAGAATGTGAATGCAAAAAAAAAAACTCAATCATGTATGATTGTGCGTTTATGTGAATGCAATCTGTCATTATCATTCAGTACTAATACTATTTGCTGTATCAGGGTTGAGATTTTTGTACTCAAAATGTGAAACCAGAAGATTGCCATCTGCCATAAAATAAGTAAACAAATAAATATTTGTTGCTAAAATAATTTTCTAAGTGTTTGGCCGAGCTTCGGCTCGAACTTGAGGCATGAGTTCTGTTGTTGTGGCACAAATGGAGACTGACTCCGAACACCAAATGCTCGAAGGTTTGCCATTGCGTGCCGAAGGACGACTGCTATTTTGGGTTATGATCTGACCAGGGATTTAACCCTGGTCCTATGGAGTGGAAGTACGCACATGTAATCACTCTGCTACAGCGGCCGCCGTAAGTACATACTATACATATGTATGTACACATATTCGATTAATTGTTCTCAAAATGCATGAAAACTATAGTATGCTTGCAAACTATTAATAACATTTTGTGATAAACAGTTTTACAAATGTATTTGCTTTTCAAATTTGTGTTTTAATAAAGTATTAATTAAATAAATTATTATTGTAAATAATTATTTTAATAAATAGATACAAAAATATTTATATTTAGCAACTCCTGGACTTTTCTTCATTTGTAACAAATGACAGATGTAAACAAAACAAAAAAATAATTGTAATTTTACAAATTTAAAGCAAACAGGCGTTCTTTATAAAAAAAATTTAGTTAGGGATCGAATTGCGCATATTCTTTTTACAACGCTTTTATCAACTTGCAATGTTGTGTGTCCAGAAACTTTCAATGTTGTGGATCCAGAAACTTTCAATGTTGTGTGTCCGACACCAAAGCAAAGCTTTGAAAAGTTTCTATAAAAAAGCATAGTGCATAGCTGCAGTGAATAGGGCGAGGTAGATGACATCTAGATGTCGCCCTATGTACTACGTTTGCTACAGCGGAAATAGACGACACGCCATTTCTTTAAATAAAATTAATTGGAGCTCGTTTGTATGTACATACATATGTAAATGCATGTGTGTGCACCTTTCTATTAATATCGTTGAATTATTTTAATATCTATTGCAAAATTTTATTCAGACAGGACTAAAAAGTAGAAAATAAATAATATAAAACAAACTTTTTAATATGAATAGTAGCCATACTTCGGTTTTATGCCAAATGGCAAAACTTTGCCTCAGCCGGATTGGTAACAACAAAGCCTATGCGATTTGCCACAGAAGAATATGGTTATTTATAAACCTAATCCACTATATATCTCAAAAACCTGAGTTGTACCGTTATTGCAGAGGACCATCGACATATGTTAGTGTTTGGCCGAGCTACTCATCCGATTGTGGCATGCGCCTTGATGTTGTCGCACAAAGGAGAGGCACCTACAGTTTTACGCCTGGGGCCGACCACTATTACAAACAACTTTTTCCTTTTTTTTGTGTTGGCCGGAAATGGGCTCGAACCCTCACCCTGCGGAATGGCACTACTAACCACTACACCACAGCGAATGCTTAATTCATTTTAATCATTAATCGCGCTTAACCATTTATTTTATTATTTTAATCATTCATAGACTAACATTTTGCCGACAATACTCGCATAAGATAGTCCCGAATTTTCACAAAAGAGAAAAGTGATTTTCTTCAAAACTTTTGAATGTCATCTTGACTGAACTTACTAATTCGGAATTTCTACTATTACTTATAGAGTAGGCTATTCATAAAGTCTGGGTTATGAAATACAAATTTTTCTATTATAAGTTCCATAAATATTAGGAGACTTTTATTGTTTAATTTATTTTTTGCACATAAACTTGTATCATGAACTTCTTTTTCCAAAAAGTGAGGATGTCAAAATTTCAATAGGTATCGGATGTACGGCAATTTTCTAAAAAGATCTCTTAATAGATTAGTTCATGAAAATTATTCCAAACGAAAACTTAAAATTGATAAAAAAATCTTAACTAAATTTAACTAATTTATATTAGAGGTTTTAAGTTTATCCCACTGTAAGCTTGAAATCAGTTGCTATGGGTTTCTATGATGAAAAAAACCACGTGACAATTAAGCAGATTGTAAAATTTCATGCTACCTTCACAGTATTTAAAATCTTTCAAATTTTATTATTAATTTTTTGTTTGTTTAAAAATATTTTATTCTAAAGCTGGGATCCCACGATTGCCACAATACACCAATTATTGCCTCATTTTATGCCCCAATCGTGTGATTTCACAATACATTGACTCATGCGGCAATAGAGGCTGATATTGTGCTTACTGTGCCCAATCAAATACGGCCCGTGTGCGGCAATCGTGTGAATGAAATGAAAATTTCACAATTGCGGCAATATTTATTGTATTCTTGTGCGGCAATTGAAGTGAACAATACACATCAATATTTAGGCTGTTTATTAATAATTTACTTTTTTGCTTCCTTATGTGTCCAAAAATCACTGAAATTAATATACTTGTTTTCGGAAGCAACATAACTTTTAATTTAATTTGTAGTGAAATTATAATTTTTCTTGAAGTCCGATGACGGAATCTTTGCCGCGATATATACAACCACAAGCAAAACTCATACGAGAAGAATACGAAAGGTATTTTATGTCACCAAATGGCGGACTGCCATGACAGTATAAATTTATTTAAAAAAAAACTTAAAAGTTCAATACAGCCCACGACAAAACAGTAGAACCTCAATATTTTGACCAGTCTTGACAATTTTTCTCCTACTTATTTAATCTTCATTATTTTCGTATAAAAGTATAGCTCATTGTCTAACAAAAACTGCATAAACCCAAATTGCAAGCTTTATACAAAAATTATAAAAATTTCTTAAACTTTTGAACACAATCCCACGGTTTATAATTTGGATAAAAAGTAGAAAATAATATTTCTCAGTCCCATAGAATTTGTTTTGATAACTTTTGATTTTGAAATTTTAGCAAAAGTCATTATAAACAATCTATGAAATTGAAAATGAAAAACGTGGAGCGCATGCAATACAAAGCATTCGATTTAATTGACAATAGTCAAACTACATAACGTAGACCTAAAATTTCTACAGCGAAAGTAGAACATTGATTTTAAGCGGTCGTTATTCATATACCCACATACATACATATATTACTTTTCATATCAATTCAAGTGTATTACATGCGCCCCACGCTTTTCATTTTCAATTTCATAGATTGTTTATAATGACTTTTGCTAAAATTTCAAAATCAAAAGTTATCAAAACAAATTCTATGGGACTGAGAAATATTATTTTCTACTTTTTAGTCCATTTATAAAAGCGTTGTATATTAAAAAGTTTTTTTTTATATTATTTATTTTCTACTTTTTAGTCTGAATAAAAGTTTGCAATAGATATTAAAATAATTCAACGAACATGCATTTACATATGTATGTACATACAAACGAGCACCAATTAATTTTATTTAAAGAAATGGCGTGTCGTCTATTTCCGCTGTAGCAAACGTAGTACATAGGGCGACATCTAGATGTCATCTACCTCGCCCTATTCACTATAGCTGTCGCCCTATGCACTATGCTTTTTTATAGGAACTTTTCAAAGCTTTGCTTTGGTGTCGGACACACAACATTGAAAGTTTCTGGATCCACAACATTGAAAGTTTCTGGACGCACAACATTGCAAGTTGATAAAAGCGTTGTAAAAAGTTTTAACGATTGAAATTGTGTTTTATTGTAATCACCATTTTAATTATTTCATAGTCAACTTAAAATACATTTTACGGTAAAAACAAAATTTTAAGTTTAAAATGAGGAGAACGCGATTTTAAAATGGTAAAATAAGGTTCTAAGTTTTGTTTTGTTGTTGAAATAGTAAACGCAATAGCACCCAGATTCGGTCCCCACTCCGAGCGATTCCAAAGATTTTTTTTTCATTTCATATTTTTATTAATTATTAATTACTAGCTTATACCCGCGGGTTTCACCCCACGTTTTTATGCAAGTATGTAAAATAATTTAATGACTTTATATTTTATTTCTGTGCACATTTCATTATAGCTCGTTATTTTTTAAGCGAGTTAAGGTATTTAGGCCATTTAAAACAATGAAATTATAAAATCTCATCTGCGCGCTAGGCATACGAAAGATATCAATCCCTCTAAGTTTACTTTAAAATGGTTCCAGTAATACGACGCGCGAACGTGTAACCTTCTTGGAGGTGCCAAGGCGGGTTCTAATATTTCCAACTCAAATTTTGTAACCTGGCCTTGATAAAATACCACTTCTCATTACTGAGCAAATGCCTCAAGAGAGCTTTAGATTATAAGGCCGAACACGGCTCTCCCTTTTCCATTAAATTAATTTTTTTCTGTCAGTACGGCACTTATAGAATAAATCTCCATAACAAATTTAAAATACTTCCAGAGATTTTCTATCCTTCCAGAGATATGTATTAAGAAGTTTTTAGTATGTATGGGAGGCGACATGCCTTCTTTTTTAATAACTGACATTTTTTCCATTAGCAATTGATACATTTTGTATACACAACTCCATACCAAGTTCCAGTATTCTTCCACAAACACTTCCAGGGATATGTGGCAAGAAAAAGTCAATTTGTACAGGAAGTGCCACGCCCCTTTTTCATATAACCCTAGTCTTCTTCCATGAATTTAGAATTGATTTTACATACCCCAGTACTAAGTCCCAGTACTCTACCATGAACAGCTCTAGAGACAAGCAGTATAAAACAGTAAATTTGTACGGGAGGTACCATGTCACCTTTTCGAATAACGCAAATTTTTCTCCATGAGTATGGAATTAATTTTGTATACACATCTCGGTGCCAAGTTCCAGTCCTCTGCAATAAACACCTCCAGAGATATGCAGCATACAAAAGTCAATTTGCATGGGAGTTGCCACACCACCTTTTCCAGTAACTCTCATTTTTCTCCATGAGTATGGTATTAGTTTCACATACATACATACATACGTATTTCCAAACCAAGCTTGAGTACTTTACCCCAAACATTTGAAGAGATATGCAATATGAAACTTTCAGTCAGTATGGGAGGTGCTACGCCTCTTTTCCGAAAACGTCCATTTTTCTCCGTGAATATCAACATAATTTCACACGGTGTTGGCAAAATGTTAATCTGATCAACGATTAAAAATTAGGGATTAAAATGTTAATCGCACTTGACGATTAAAAATAATTAGTCGTAATCAACTGTACGATTAATGATGAAAATTTTTTAATCGTTAATCGCTGGCTGCGATTACGATTAATTAATTTTAAACATTAATCGTTAATCCAATTAAAAAATTAAAATTTGATTAAGTGGTCTAGTTTGTCCGAATTTGAAACCAAACACCCGTTATAATAATTATTTTGTGCTTTACGCTTATAAAAAGCACATGATATAAAAAAATTATAATTATTGGTATACACACCAAATTGCTCAGATTGATGAGGAAACCCGACTTAGCCATATCGGATTAACTTGCTTTGTGTGCACAGGAAAATTCCAGCATAAATTAATTAATCCCCAAATATACTTGATCAAATTAAGAGTTAATGGTTAAAATTTAATTTTTTAATCGCGGTTACGATTAACTGTTTAGTCAGCTTAAAATTAATCATGATTAACTGTAATGAGATTGAATTTAATCGAATTAACTAATTGATTAAAACATCAATCGATTATTGCCAACATTGATTTCACATACATATCACTATACCCAGTTCCAGTTCTCTCCCACAAATACTTCCAGAGATATGTATGTAATATGAAATTTTCAATTTGTATGGGAGGGGTCTTGAGTTATCGGACTTACTTTTAGTCTAAGACCACCCTTCCGAAATCCGTAGTAAGTGTACCAAATTTCGTTCTGATCGGGAAACTGGTTAAGGAAGTAGCCTATTTTTCAATCCAGGTCATAAACCATCTGTGAGCAAAATTTAATTTTCAAACAGGTGGCAATTCTTAAAAAAGTAGCCTATTTCCTAACCTAGGCCATAAGCTATCTCTGTGCGAAATTTCATGCAAATCTGTTCAGTCGTTTCCGCGTATTAAATTAATTAAACTTTTTTAACACGTGGCAACTCCTCATAAGCTATCTGCTTGCAAAATTTCATGCAAATCCGTTCAGACTTCTCCGCGTATTAATCTAATTCAACTTTTTTAGCAGGTGGCAACTCTTAAAAAAAGTAGCCTATTTCCCAATCTAGGTCATAAGCTATCTGTGTGAAAACTTCCATGCAAATCAGTTCACTCCATTCCGCTTATTAATTAAATTAAACATTTCTAACAGGTGGCAACTCTTAAAAAATAGTAGCCTACTTTCCAACCTAGGTCATAAGCTATCTGTGTGCAAAAGTTAATGCAAATCCGTTCAGTCGTTTCCGCGTATTAATTTAATTAAACTTTTTTAACAGGTG